>NC_089513.1:80258171-80510671 GCF_036850995.1 Saccopteryx leptura | reverse complement strand
CCCACATACACGCACTGCCTCGCAATTCCAAGAGTTTCTGTAAAGCTAATTTTTCTTTCCTTTATCCATAGAAACCTTGAAATGGCTGATGTGACAACATTTATGGGTATTGCAAGTGGAGGAAGCCTTGCAGACATCGGTTCCTTGTCAGCCTCGAAACACAATCTAAGTACCTGAGATCTGACCAGGAAACAAGCGCGGGGCGCTCCCTTAAAAGCTTTCTTTTTATTGCTATTCTCTTTTTTTTTTTTTTTCTTTTCTCCAAAGACTGCTGAGGCCGAGCACAAAATCAAACTGTTTCCTCTGTCCCTCTTTCGGTGTTCAAGGTGCCGCGGAAAATGTTATTTCACTAAAGCACAGTATCGACTCGGCTTCCTTTTGAAAGTGCTCTGTTGGGGCTCAGGCGTAGAGTATTTGAGCTTTTCTCCGGGAAGCCGAGGAACCGAAGGGCCAGCCTTCGGCAGTTCTCGACTGGACTGAATTCTACGCAGTCTGGTATGTATCCATATACTCTATAGATATACAGTATCTATACACATATTATACCGTGTATTATATATATATAAAGTTTTATATATATAAAGTTAGAGTTTGAAGGACATTATTATTAATGTAGTAGGATTGACTTCACTCTTAAAGAAAAAAAGAAAGAAAAAGAAATACAACCTCGTCGCGGCTGAGTTACTAAGCTTGGTAGTGTGAACAAAGCTCCGATCAAGAATCACAGCTAAAACAACTAAAATGACTTGTCTCCTTCAATTTTTACAGTTACCTTTAGTTGAGTTAATATGGTAGCCACTCTCCTAGAGAGCCCGGATAGCTCAGTCGGTAGAGCATCAGACTTTTAATCTGAGGGTCCAGGGTTCAAGTCCCTGTTCGGGCGTTCTCGCTCCTTTTTTTTTTTTCCCTTCCACCAAAAAGGTACCCTGAAATCTCGGGTTGATGTATCTAACAAATTAGAGATATTCTCTAATCAAGGATTGATTTCTAAAAAAAAATTTTAAAAAATGAGAGGGAATTCTGAGCAACCCAATCATAAACTCGGGCTTGTTCGGAAAATAGAAGGGAGTTCAGTAAAGTGCCTGGAAGCCACAGCACACAAAATATTTCATAGAGCATGAGTAAAAATGTTAGTAACAGTAGTTACCAGTTATCAAAGGTCAAACTGTTCTTGAAAAAGCAACAAAAGCGCAAAATGTCTCCCTCAGCAGTAAGTACGTCATTATGCTTGCTTCTTTCAGATCACCTGCTTTGCTCAGCTCCGAGGATGCTCGCGGAAACTGGACATTGGTAGTGGGGCCGCCTCTGAGAACTCATGGCCTAGGGGCTTCCTAGTTTTTGACCAGAACCAGTTTGAAGTCTAGTTGATCTTTGCAACCAGAAAATATACAAATAACAGGAATAAAGGTGGCCTAAATCACCATATAATCTTCTACATGCCCTGCATTGTTATTTTCAAGATTCGGATTCTTTAAAATGCTGGGTGCTACCCACTGTTAGGTTGATTTCAAGTCCTCCTCCCTGGGAATCAGTGAGCTGTAGGGTCACCACTAAGAGGAGATGTGACAGGGTACAGGGCAATGGGTACTGTGCTGAGTAACCTGACTGCTCCACCCTTCCCCCTAAACCCAAGTCCCCTGGCCTGGACTGATCCAAAGCCTCAAATCACCTGAGTGCCCAGGTCCCTTGCTTGGCAGCCCTTGATTGAGACTGCATTTCATGATTGCTTAAAGCAGAAATTTCATCCTGATGGTTCCAGAAGATAACAGAAAAATTAGATTTTTATTTTTCTTGCTGTTAAAAATAGTCAAACGGGCACCAAACCTGTAGAACAAAAGAACACATCCTAACTGGACTGATCAACCCACAGGGGATTTGAAATTAAAATTACTAGGAAATAAAGCAGATGATATCTGTTGTGGACAACTAACCCAAGGCTCCCAACCAGGTCTGTATAATCTACATATTCATTTGTCCTTTTTTTTTTTCTTACTTTAGTTCCTTCCTATTTCACAAATAATATGAGAGGCTAAGCACTCGCTACAATACTTCCCCATCACCCACCCCTTAATTTCTAACTGCAAAGATAAATCTTCAGTTGACTGCCCTCAGTTATTGCCTCCTGGTTCAGAGTTATTCTTCAAGTTGTACATAGCATTTTGCTATTATAGAAAATTTTGCTATTATAGAAAATTTTGCTGTTATAAAACTTTGTTTTGCACAGCTCAATGCTATAAAGACACTCCTTTGATAATGGTTACTCAACATTTCTGAGGTAATCACTAAGGTCTATGAGACTTTATACAAGAAAAGTTCAAGAAACTGCAGAAGAAACAATAAACAAACAAAAAGCACGCGCGCATGCACACACACACACACACACACACAAAGACAGGAAAGAAAGGAAGAAAGGAAGAAAGAGAGGAAGAAAGAAGGAAGGAAGGAAGGAAGGAAGGAAGGAAGGAAGGAAGGAAGGAAGGAGGAAGGAAGGAAGGAAGGAAGGAAGGAAGGAAGGAAGGAAGGAAGGAAGGAAGGAAAAAAGGAAGGAAGGAAGGAGGGAAAGAAGGAAGAAAAGGGAGGGAGGGAGAGAGGGAGGGAGGGAGGGAGGGAGGGAGGAAGAAGAAGAAAGAAAGAAAGAAAGAAAGAAAGAAAGAAAGAAAGAAAGAAAGAAAGAAAGAAAGAAAGAAAGAAAGAAAGAAAGAAAGAAAGAAAGAAAAAGAAAGAAAGAAAGAAAGAAAGGGAGAAAGAAAGAAGAGAGAGAGAGAGAGAGAGAGAGAGAGAGAGAGAGAGAGAGGGAGGAAGGAAAAAGAAGAAACTACAGAAGATGTTTCCCTGCCCTTAAAGAAACATGATGATAAAGCCTTCCTCTGTTCTAGCATTTTTGTTGCTCAAATGGTTGGCCTAGGGCTCCTACAAAACCACTTTCCCGTCTACATGGGACATAACATACCAGGAATGAGCCTTCCTGGTGACAAGAGACGAACAAGAGACGGACAATGACATGATATACCCAAAATGAGCCACTTAACAATACAGCACCAATGCTGCTTTAATTCATCAGTGTTGCTTTCAAGGAAAGAGCTTAATAAAAAAGATGGAGAATATCAAAATAGAAAAAAGGAACCTCTTTAAAATGCTGCTACCCCATAAGTACTCCTTTGCAGTCTTATGTCTCAAACCTCTGGATGTTAAAAAAAAAGGGGGGGGGGCTAAATACCCTTTGGACTGGGTCTAGAGCCACATTGTGCCCCAAAGAACTGGTTGCAAAGATAACAGGAAAGCAGATAGACTGACTACTGGACTGATGATTATTGGACTGAAAATTAAAAACATTTTTCAAGTTAGCATCGTGACATTGTCTTATCTGCACCAATAACAATGCTTTCCTTCTACTGATAAAATTGTTCTTCTTCCCTTTCTCATAAATACCCCTTGCCTTGTCTCCTCATGAGAACACTATCTGGGCTCTGTTTGAATCAGTGCTTGCCCAACAGGTACTCCTATTAATCTCAAATAAATACCTTTTGCCTCTCACTTTGGTCTTTTATTTTCAGGTTAACATATCTGAATTAATGGACTGAACTCTAATTTATCTTTGTTCCAACTCAACACTTCATGTAATGAATTCCATCCTGTCACCTAAAAGAAATTTGAGCAGGTGCAAAAAAGTAATAATAAAATTACTAATATGTGCATTGCGGGGAAGTGGCTTTCCACATACCTGGCATTGTGTGAGGCATTTTTGCGGGGTTTAACTTGGGGAGTTGGGTGAGAAAAAAAATTACTTCTTTAAAATCTTTACCGCTAACTGAAATTTTAGCATATTCTTCACGTAGCAATGAATTCCAGTTGGAAGAGAAGTGCCTGTGGCTTTGCCACCAAGAAAAAGCGCAGGTATTTTCATGTCACTATACAGGTGTTACAAACATTTCCTACTTAACTATTTTAAAACTACAACCCTCATAAGAGGGTTCTTGATGTTTAATATTTAATGCATTCTATTAATGAAGAAGCAACACGTGGGGCTATATAGGAAATCCTTTCAATTGTTTGGTATCTATTTCGCAGTATAATTGGTTTTCTTTGTTACCTATGTTTCGCGTTTTTTGTTGCTTTTTAAAATATCATCTCGAGAAGGACTCCAAGGTCTCCGTCAGACACCGAAGAAATTATGCAACCCTGCCCCGAGGCGACCTCCTAGTGCTGGCCGACCTCTTCTGTCTGAACTTCACGAAAGGGCTCGTGGAATTAGACCGGGACAGAAGCCCAAGCCAGGTCTGCGAGGGGCCCGAGGGGCAACCCCGAGAGGAAACCACGCTGACAGCCTCCCCGCCGCCTGGGAACCAGCGTTCAATCCAGGCTGGTCGGCGCGCGGGGTCACCGAGAAGGAGGCCGCCCGAGAGGCCTAGAGGGGACCAGAAGTGCGTCCGCGCGGTGCGGGCCGCGTCCTCCGGAAGTTGCTGTAGGGCTTTCCTAAGTCATTTGCATAATGCGGCCCGGGAGGCTTTGGAGGGTTTTGGAGTGGAGTCTGGTCTGTTTTACTGGGTCGCCGGGACCCGACGAAGTTGGACGACGGCGGACATGGGGAAATAAGTGTCCCTCCGTCTACTTCCGTCCGTTTTGAGCGTTATAAATTTGATGATTGAGAATTCTGGATTCCTCAGGATGCTTGATATCAGACACCCCACTTCTTAAAATGTTTGTAAACCAGGGTGTTAATTTATGACTTTACAGATAGAAATGTAAATGCTTACTTAATGGATCGGATAAGGGGGCAAGGACGTGTAAAGGCTGACAACGTTTTCCTAATTTGCCCCACCCCCCGCTTCAGGAATGTTTCTGTCTAAAAAATTGGGGTCCTTGTAGAAAAAACAGTATTCCTGCTAGCTTTATTTTTCTGGAGATATACTAACGCTCTGAATTCGACGACCACTTTTCCCCTAGAAATTATTATCCTTTCGTTACTACCCTTCTTCATTGGAAATTATAACTGTTTAGTTTGTAAACTATGTTTATTACATGTAGTAGATATGACATGGGATAGTATAAATATTATTGAATTCATAGTTATGGAAATAAAGTTATGCATGTAAATCATTGGGCAGACAGTCTTTGGCAAACAAATACTTAAGAAATATTGTTTTAAAAACCTAATACAACTTGTTTATGCCTTTTAATTTTTTTGTTGATGCAACAATTTCTTGAATATGGGCTATGCACCACATTCTCTTCACATCCTTGCAAACATTAATCTTATTAGAAGCCTTTTCCCCACTCTGTGCTTGACCAGAGCTTTTGTTTTCATTTTGCTGTTTAGGTGTCGAAATGCCCCAGGAAGCCCTCTCTAAAACCCCTTCAAGTTTTGGCAGGCTGGTTAAGTTTTCTCCAGCGTTATCACAACACTAAGCACACTAGAGATATCTATCACTTGACTTCTTTGGACTTTGAGAACAGAGAATGCTTATCTTTAATCCTGACCTGTTTGGTAAGAAAAAAGCACAGATAAATGTTTATTCTTTATGGAATGAAATGGTGTGGGCATAGTTGAGAAGAAGGATGGTAATATGTCAGGATAAAGTAGAATTTCCAGCAATTCAGTTGAGACAACCATCTAACTGGTTTTCCTCCTTTAATTCTCCCCCTCCCCCCTTACAACCTATAGTCCATGTGCCACACACACACACACACACACACACACACACACACACACCTCTTAGACTGTCATTTCTCTGTTCAAAACTATAATGGTATCCCATCACAGAGAAAAATTATGGCCTGGAAAGTCATCCATTTTCTGGCTCCTGACCATATCGGTAGTCATAACAACTGTCACTCTTATCCTCACTCCAATTCAGCTACTTCTGCCTCCTAGTTCTTCCTCAGCATGTCTAGTTCCATGTTACCTCTGCATGTGCTGTTCCCTCTGCTGGAATGCTTTTCCTTTAGTCTCTTCTCTTGTTTCACTACTTCATTAAGTGCTCTGCTGAAACATCACCTAATCACCCTATCCAAGTAGTACTCACACTTCTTAAGTCCCCCTGTCACATAAGTATGTGTATTTTCTACATCTGACTCCTCCTCCCCAAATATAAGCTTGGTGAAAGCAGAGACTTTGTTTTATTCACTACTACTTCCTCCTCACTCCCTGGGCATGTGGACAATGTCTAGCATTAGAAAAAGGAAAAATGGTATAAGATGCTAAAGAAAGAATTGTTTACATATTCAGACTCTATGGTTGTCTATGCAGAAAATTCCAAAGAATATACAAATATAGGAATTAATGAGAGTTTGGCAAGATCACTGAATTAAAAAAAATCAACTTTAGCTAAAAACAAAATGAAACGAAAAATATACCATATAAAATAGAATCAAAAAGTGCATATTAAGTCCCTAGGAAATATTAACAAAGAAGACATTTATGGAGAAAATTATAAAACTTTATTGAAAGATATGTAAAGATTTTAAATAAATGGAGCTATGTATACTAGGTTCATAGATTGAAAGACTCAACACTGTAATTTACAAATTCAAAACAAATCCAATAAAACTTCAACATTTTTTTTGTTTGATTTAGAACTTGCAGTCTAGCTAAGCATAGCCAAGACACTCCTGAGGAAGAAAAATCTGTGGAGGTGTTGGAAGTGGAGGTTGGATATCACGACCCTAAGGTTGCAATACTCAGGATTGTACAGCATGGCCACAGGTTAGACCAATTGACCGATGAGTCAGAGCAGAAACCACCAACAGCCCCCCCGGCCCCAACACACACACAACATTGATTTATGAAAGAGCCAGTGTTACAGATCAGCGGGGAAATAGATAAACTTGAAAAAGTGGTGATGGGACAACCACTTACCCATACGTTTAAAAAAAATGTTACATTGAACTTCTGTCTCATACGTTTCACAAAAGTCAGTTCAGGAAAGACTAAAGATAAGTGTGAAAAGCAAAACTATACAACTTCTACAAGGCAGTAAAAAAATCTCTTTATGAGTTTGGGTAGGAAGTGATCCTCCTCTCACTGCTAATTTGTATCCCACTTTTTCAGATACCAAAAAATAAAATAAAATAAACAAAAAGTTACTTTCAGCGATAACAGTCTATAAAATTTTACAACTTCCAGAACCCCTTCCTCAAAAGTCACCCAAATTGTCTGTTGCTGCTTTGAACAGGGAAAGTTTTCAGAAGGGATATATTGATACATTTTACATGAGACATGTTAAGATCTTTTCACGGGTCAATTCTGACGTGGAGAAAAACAAAACAAAGCCCTAAAAGTTCCAGATTCTCAGTGCCATGATCCACAAACTACAAACAGAAATCTTGGCTTTTTTGAGCAACACCCTCTTGATGTCACCACCAGAAAGTGTGAGCACTGCTACCCAACAAACAGGGCCGATTTTAGGGGTGCCAAGGCCACATCATGAGTCTTAATTTCAGAAGTCAGGTAAATACATGCTGAGGGCATCAGGAAAGAAGACAGGATGTTTGGCTTCCCTGCACCATAAGTCTTCTGAGCCAAAGTGGCTGACGTGTGAATGAAATCAAGAATAATCTTCAAAAACGAGGATAGAAAATCCTACCCCCTTTCAATCCAGCTTCTAAACATTCTATTAATGGGATTTGACCTTTTCAGAAAAGACAACAAAGTGTCTCGTGTGCTAACAACATAACTTAAAAAACAAAACAAACCCTACATCTTTATAAAATTTAAGAAGTATTTCAAACAGTAGAGTCATTAGAAGTACAGAGCTATGAAAAAAAGCCTATTTCACTTGGTATCTCTGGTGCCTTCTGCTTTCTGTGACTGGGCTGTGGAGACATCGTGGGTTTTCGCAGGGCTGAGTGCATCTTTGCCAACATCCGCTTTCCCCTTTCTTCCTTTGGACAGCTTCTCCCCCTTCTTTGCGGGGGTCTTTTTAGGCCTGGCCTCTGGTTTTGGAGGAGCAGGCTTAGCGGACAACCGTGCCGACCTCCTCTGGGGCTCATTCTTCACCTTCACTTTGTCACCTTTAGCATCTTCTTTTGCCTTTCTTTTGGGCATGGTGGCAGCAGTGCTTCGCGGGTGGCTTTGCCTGCCAGAGGGTTCTTCTGTCTTCCTCACACCGCTCCTGGAAAGATTTATTTAACAAGACACACACAAAAAAGTGTCAACTATAAAGGGAAAGGCTGACAGATGTAACTACGTTAACATTCCAATCTGGTTATATTCAAATGAATAATTTGTGTATATAAAGGGTAGCCTAAAATGGAAAAGGATCTATTTTGAGCTGGGGAAAGGTATTCACAACACACAGAACGGACAAAGGATTAGAGTCCAGAAAATATCAAGAATTCCTACAGATTCTTGAGAAAAGGACAAAATGGACATTCTAAAAACGATGGACGCACACGAGGGCGCTGTGCAGTCGCAGAATCCGGGCAGTTCTCTGCGCCGCGGCGCCTGGATGTCGTCTCCCGAGAAGCTGGACGCAGAGCGGGCGCCAGCCCCTCGGATCACTCACGTTCCTCGCCGGGCGCGCAGACCCCCGGCTTCAGCCGGGAAACTGTGTGTCTGGGGTGTGGACGCGGAGATGCCCCCGTCCCGCCGCCCGGGACTGCGTTTCTGCACTAAGTCGCCTATTCAACTGGACTCGTCTGCCTCCTCCTTGGGCTGCGGGCTCCTTCTGTGATGGGGGCCGCATTGCGCTTCCTTAACGGTGTGATGGGGACGGGGAAGGTGCGCTGAGCGACGGGCGTCGAACAAACTGTCACCAGGTGCACCTGGCGACCAGTTTCTCAGCTGACACCCTGCTGTCCTTTGACACAGGGAAAGGCCGAGGGGACAATCCCTGACCCCGCCTGACCCTGGGACCTCTGCCTCCCGACTGCTGTAGCTGGGTCCGCGAATAAAAAGATCTCGGACAAACTGGAACTGAGCGCAGGCCCCAGGGTTACGTCCTGCTACCAAGGGACCCAGCGAGGTGACAAAAAAACCCCGGGGTCTAAGAGGCGAGGACGGGACGGGAACGGAGCGCAGCCGCCCGCGGAAACAAAGGTAGCAGCTCAGTAGGAAAGGCTGGCTCTGCCCTTCGCGCCAGGAGCGCGTCACAAACGCATCATTCATGTCAGGCACCGAGGGAACCTGGGCTATGTGACCTGAGCGACCCGCCTCTGCCCCTTAGATACAGGGATGGAGACAACAGCGGCGATGGCAACGCTATTGCGGAGGGGACGCGGAGGCCGTCAGGTTGCAATCACGAGACCTGTTTCCCAAAACGCATCGGACGATCCCGTTACCGCTGCCGGACCGAGGCCACCCAGGGCGCAGGTCCTGCCGGAACCGGGCGCGACCACCGTCGTGAACGGTGGGGTCCTGCCGCCTGGGACGCGAGCGCAGGCCCAGGGGAGGGAAGCCTGGACCCGCCGGCGTCCCCTCGGAGGGTGTCCCAGCGGGGACATCTCGGACCCGGGCACGGAGGGGACCCCCCGCCACGATCCCCTCCCCCGCGGTGCGCGGGGACGGGAGGCGCCCGGATGCCCCGCACTCACCGAGTGTCCAGGCCGTCCCCTGGTGGCGGGGCCCGGGGGGCGGTCGGGGATCCACGGGAAGGAAGGCCGCGAGCCGAGGATGCGCTTCCGGGGCCTGGGCCGCGTCTACCCTCGGGTCCGCCTCTGCGGCCGCCCCGCTCCGCACCCACGTCAGCACCACGGCCCGGGGGCGAGCAAGACGGGAAAAGGAGGCTCGTGTTTAGGGAGGGCGTGAAATTTTAAAAATAAAGAAAAGGAGGGTTTTAACCAGTTCGTTACATAAAGAGGAAAATAGACACGTGTTGTTTCCGCCCGGTTTCGAACCGGGGACCTTTCGCGTGTGAGGCGAACGTGATAACCACTACACTACGGAAACAGGATACCCAACCCCTCGGAGAACTCACTATTCACCTCACGCATCCCGCCCCTTCCGTGCCCCGCCCCCTCGCTTCCGCGTCTCGCGTCGCTGTGTGCGCGTGCGCTCTGCGCGTGCCCCCCAGCCCGGCAGTTTATACCGGAAATGACTGGGTGCGGGAGAACAAAAGAGAGGCTTGAACCGCTACAACCGACCGACTCTTCGTTATTATTCCTCAGCCGGAATTTCCACATCTTCATCGCCTCACCTCTGGCTAACGTTACTTCACAGCCGCCCTTCCTTCGAGCGCGGCGGGCGGCAGACCGCGCAGGTGTCGGCTGCGGGTGGTGGACGCCGCTCCCCGCTTCTTAGGAACTTCTTCCTCCTCCGCCGGGGGAACCACCGGGGTTACCACCGGGCTCGGCGATGAAGTAAAAGGACACCGCGTCCACCGAGCCAGCCAGGAGTCGAACCTGGAATCTTCTGATCCGTAGTCAGACGCGTTATCCATTGCGCCACTGGCCCACGTGGGAGGCCCGCCCCCGCGGCTTGTTTTCATCAGAAACCAGGCGGTGGCGCCGGTACCCGTCTTCCCCCGGGTCTGTGATCCGGCCGAGTGCCTGACCAACGTCCCGGACTCCCAGGTCCGCGCCCTGGAAGACCAGCTCCCGGACCCTGTGAACGGCAAAGGGGCTCTTTCATAGGTCATTGACCGACAGTAACCTCACGGGTGATCTGAACACAAACCCCTAAATGGACAGGTCGTGGTGGGGAGTCACGCCCCCAGTCTATAATTCTTTAGTAAAAGGTTATTTAATCTTCAGCAGGCCCCTGTCCATTGTTCTTGTATATCTAGGTTAACAAGCTTTTGAACCGATGGAATTAATCCCCTTGTTCAGGCCCCTAGGAGGCGTAACCACCCTCCGGGGAGCACGTAGTCCTGTTCATTGTACTGCACCTTGTTTTCTCCCACCTTCACTCTCCATTCCAATCTCCATTGTAGCTTCTTCGAGAAAAGAAGCTACAAATCTCGTTCTCCAGAGCGTTTGAGATCTTGCTCCCCTGTCATATCAGTTTGGTTCAAATACACTCACGAAAGTTCCCTACAGGTTTGACCGTGCTCAGGTGGGGGTTCCTCCGCAGTGTTGGCAGGGGGAGGCAGCCCAGAGCCTGCTCTGCCCCTGCATCACCTCCTTCTGTCCCTCATCATCTGACACAGATTATGGTTCAATAAGTAAAACAAAGGTGATAAGCGTGTGGAGAAAAACAAAGCAAAATCCAGGAAAAGAAATAGAAAAAAGTCCGGCAAGGAAGGTGTGGACGAGAGAGAAGTGCAGATGTTGGGAAGGCCTGGAAGTGGCAGCCTGCTTGGGCCAGTCCAGTAATGTGAAGAGCCCAGTGCTGAGTGGACAGGGACAGCAGACCCGGACGTGACCTCCCACCTTGCAGACTTTTGTAAGGACTTGGGCTGCTACTATAGGAAACTGGAAGCTATTGGAGGGTGGCATGATCTAACTTTCTTTCTTGTGTGTTAGGATAAATAAGTTATTTCAAAAAATTGCTAAGGAAGACTGTGCTAAGCAAGCACCTTCCCTGTGTGCTGCTCAGACCGCAGGATGTACATCTCGGAACTGGACACCTTTAAAAAGAACCTCGCCAACTCGCACATGAAGGCTCACTCGTTTGCTTTCTCGGGAAGCACAGTAGTGTCTCTCTGTGCGTTTCAGCCTCTCGATGTTTCTGAAGAGGAGGCATTATCCCCACGCCTGGTAGCGTTGTATTAATAAATAAGTTGAGGGCTACTGAACAGATGTGGTAAAACTGCCCGACATTGAGAATATATATACTGAGATTAGAAAATAATTGTTTTCAGTTGGTGAGGTTGTAACAATCCTTAAGAAAAATATCCATGTTCCTGCTCTTATTAAAGCAGACCATCGTAGATTCTTCCCTAGACCACAGAACAAGTCATCTGACCTGGCTCCATACTATTACCCCCAGGGAAGTTTGGTGGTTATGGACTCCATCATGGAATAATAGTTTTAAATATATATGAAAAGATAAATCCGTAGGATTTCAAAGGGAAACCGATCATACTGAAACATGTTCTTCAATATTAAAAAATGGTATAGTAGTATTTGTACTCCTTTATTAGTGCACTAAGTGACCATATCAGCAGGAGATCTGATAAATACATTTTAAAGCAGTAATGAGCAAAATGATATTTTTTTAAATGACATTTTAAGAAATTTAGAAAAAAAAATTTTTTTTTAAGAAAACGTGTGGCCTGACCAGGCAGTGGTGTAGTGGGTGGAGCAGCGGCCTGAGACAATGAGGACTCAAGTTCGAAGCCCGCTTGAGCGTGGGATCATAGACATGACCCCAAAGTTGCTGGCTTGAGCCCAAGATCGCTGGCACATATGAGAGAGCAATCAATGAACAACTAAGGTGCTGCAACGAAGACTTGATGCTTCTCCTCTCTCTCCCTTCCTGTCCATCTGTCCCTGTCTGTCTCTCTTGCTAAAATAAATAAATACATACATACATACATACATAAATAAATTGTGATTTTCAATAGTGATAAAGTCAAAACTGCTGAAATACAACTGTGATTTGTTGCCTTTAATCATAATGGAAGAAGAATACACAAAATTTCAGTTTTTACTTGTTATGTAGTAAAAAATAAAATATTTTTCCATTGAAATTCACAGACTACCCCTTTTCCAGTTTCTGTCCCAAGCATATGGAAAATAGCGCTGTCTGCCGCTCCCACGCTTTTTTACTTTATCATCAGAGTCTGTGAAATAGCAGTCTGCACCTTCTCCAATGTCAGGTGTGTGGAACAAAGCCAACGTGAGGACTTTCCGTGCCCCTTTATGGTCACACTAGGAATTAAGTAGGAAATAAGTTTCACACCCTGATTTCTGGACGTGATTGCTGTAGTCTCAACTTCTTCCCAAGACTTACCTCTAGCTTGATTTAAAAAAAAAAAAAAAAAAAGCAAAGAAACTCCTTTGACTTCTCAGAATTTCTGTACAAATTTTGATTGCTGCCAGTCAAAGGAAAAACCCAATCCACAAACTGTACGCATGCTGTCTTTCTGATATTCTGCCACCGTTTGGTTAAAGCCATTAGGAGGTGTTACTGTGCTGTTTATAATTATACTGGCTCCAAGCAGACTAATGATAAGATGATGCATCTTATAATATTAAAAAAACATACTGCTCACAAAAATTAGGGGATCAGGGAACATACCGATACTCCAGTACTTTCAGCCTTTTGTGTAGTGCATTTTCACCAATGAAATAAAAGTTGGTTTTGCATCTCACTTGCATAATTGAACAACTTTCTTTGACTTGTCATTTGCTTTTTTGATGTTCTTGTTTAATAAAAAAAAAAAATCAAATGCTTCTTTTTTTTTATCACTTCATATTCATTTTGAAACATCCCCTAATTTTTGTGAGCAGTATAGGTACTTACTTCATGGAGTTTCAATCAAACTGTGTGTTGAGTTCATTGTCTTTCATATTTTAATGAAAATAAGAAATCTAGCAGCCACGCTGCCCCCAATCATATATGTAGGCCGAAGTCAGTGCCTGATAGTCTGATAGAGAAAGTCTTCAAATATTGATACAGTTTAGAAATACTGAAATGTTGATCTCAGCATTATCACCATGGCAACAGATATTAAGCAAGACAGCAAATCATACTTACAGGTTTCATTTGGGAAGATACTTTCACAGCTATGGCGACAACTTGTAAACTGTTCAGGATTTCACTAAAGCCATTTGTTTAAATTATATTCCCAAGGACCATACAGAGCACAGAATACACTGGGAACAGTTACAAATACTCACATAAGCCCTCATAACAAAGTAGAAATTCATGCTAATGCTCTCGATTTGACATGTTATCAAAACAGAGCCTTTGGACAAATTTTAGGACAGAAAGTATCTCTCCTGTAGCTGCAGAGTAGAGGAGATCACTCTGTATTTCTTTCCAATACTAGGTTTTAAGTAAGAAACCTTGTATTTTTAAGGTGCAACTCTGGAATAGCTATGTAGAAGCAGGCAAGTGGAATCCAATTTTAGGGAAAGACTTGTGGTAAGGAATGACTGGAATTTTAATTAAAACCCGCCAAACAGAGAACGGATAGCTTGCTTCCTGCACGGGCCAGTTCTTGGTGCTGGAAGTGATCTGGTGTCAATGTGTCACACGGTCCAGAGGCGTGTCTTCGTGTGAATGTAGCCGGTCCCCTCCCCTGATTCTTTCTGCGCCCACCCCGCGCCGGGCGGCTATTTTCCTACAGCTGAGCGTTTTCTTTTGGGGCGAGGAGCAGGTTTATTTTTAGGATCTGGGGGAAACATCTGGGTGGCTCCTGACCTCCGTACAGAAAAAAGAAAGAAATGCACAGAACGAAAGCAGACATCTCCCTCTTTCCTCATCGATTTGGACAGGAGCCGGCGTGCGGGCTCCGTGGCTTAGCTGGTTAAAGCGCCTGTCTAGTAAACAGGAGATCCTGGGTTCGAATCCCAGCGGGGCCTCTCTGTGTTCTTTTCCTTTTCCGCCCTCAACAAAGGGGAGGGATGATCAAAGTGAATTCTGAAAGGTGAATTTCCCCTGTGGGGTCTCGCAAAAGTGTTTCACATAGGTGTAAGGATAGACGTTCAAGTTTACAAAATCAGGACACAGAGATGAAATTGTTCTCTTGGAGAAAATCTCCATCTTTTCTGTTCTTACATTTTTTCCCCCACATACCTATTTTCAGCAAGTACAATAGAAAGCAGGGAAAGCAGAAGGCAAAGTCACCAGACCGCAAACAATATCACAGTCTCTGCTCATTCTATGCTCTTTCCCAGAAAAATCCCAAATGGATTTTTCTCTCACAAGCTGCAGGTTATGTTTTTAGAAAGGAGTGATTGAGAACTGTGGAGAAGGCTGCATCATCTATCTCCCTTCTCAGCAGCCACCGAAACCTGATTGTATAATACACAACAGGTGCAAGGGCCCGGAGTGTCTTCGGCTTGTTCTGAATTTATCTAGCTGTACACTGAAGATTGGTGGACTTTTCTGAATGGATGTTATACTGCAGCAAATAATTAAACAGAACAAAATAAGGGATGAGTACTTTTTGTGTCTACTAAACCCAGCAAAGGAGGCGCTTGATACCAACCAGGCTTTCCCCACAGCAACTTGTGTAAACACCCCCGAAAGGTTTCTGAAATCACAGTTATCACTGATTCTGCCTCAGGGGATGAAGACAATGTATTGATATTTGGCTTTGACAACGTATTTGGCAAGGCAACATTTCTTCTCTTTTGGAAGATTCGAGAATAAAGCCAGAATAACCGAGGTAATTTCCTCCAGGCACTGGCACCTGGTGTCGGCCGGAAAGGGCACCCCCAGGCTCATCAGATAAAAGTCTTCCTCACGGTGCCTCGTGCCCAGAAGCTGAAGCTAGGGGAAAGAAGGATACAGATGTTTCCTAAGAATCTGTCACCAGCTCAGGACTGCGCCTGGTGACCATTTTCCTTGAAGGGGAAAAGGGAAAGAGGGAGGGGAATCGCAGAGCTGATTAAAATCTGTGGCCGGTTTTCTTACTACTCTCAGCGAGAGGTTCCTGAGGTCGTCACCCTGTCTACTCTGGGTGAGGTTTCACATACACGTTGCAAAATGCACATCACACACCAAACCAGCAAAGCAACTACTTTTTAAGTGAATACTTTTAAAGCAGGGATAAATCGTGTTCTTCTCCCAGGGTTGGCGGGTGGCATACGGCGGCCAGTGTGGGGTGAGCAGTGTTTGAGCCAGGATGAGGAAAAAGGACACTGGAGACGCACGTGCTGACACGCACACTCTGACCCTTTGCCTTAAGGTCAGGATCCTCGTTTAGGGCAACACAACGAAAGGTGGGTGTTTCACTGAACGATGAGGACCTTCAACAGTGGTTTCCAAAGGTCACTCCAGTTTCTTTGTTTCCCAGTTACAAGACAATTACCACTAAAATTTCCCCTAACATTTCCTCCTCCTGGAAAAGCACTGTGAAAATTCCAAGAGTTACATTTTTAGTGCTGGAAATGGAGTCACCACCCAAACAGGGCTGAGGGTGACCGCCTTTTTGTAAATGCCTGCACCGTCATGGGACAGCGGCCCCTGAGCCCGCGTGCCCGGGGAGCCGCTGCTGACAGGCCCAGCGTGGGTCCTGGGTAAAAACAATGGCGCTGCTTGGCAAGCAGCATTCCCACGCAGGTTTTTCCTCCGTTTTTGCTTCAGTGCCACGTGTTGGAATAAAAATAAGGAAGGTGCAGGTGCTGCTTTCGTCAATCATACAGACTCGTTTATTAGGTTAAGACCACAGGCGACCTCTCTCCTGAACACCGGAGAAGTACAATCGAAGAGGCAGGTGTGAGCATGGGTAAATTTGCTATCCATTGGTCAGACAAGCCACAGGGATAAGGAAAAAGCAGATAATGCAGATACAGACAGGAGCGATCAGGCCAGCTGTGCTGAGCAGAGACACGGCATTCAGGGGACCCAAGGGGGAGCACGTGGTGGGAAGGCCGCGAGGGGAGAGAGTGCGTGGGCACGGTGTGGAGTTAGAGGGCAGCGGGTGCTAATTGAGGGTGTGTTTGAGGAGTTAAACAGGACAGTTGGGATGGGATGCGGGCTGAGGGGGCCCAAGGCTGAGACAGTGGCTGATGAAGTGGTGATATCACTGAAGGATGATTCCTGGAAATGACTCTGAATGGAGAGATTCTAGATCGGAAGGGGGAAGGGAACTGGAAACCATGGAGCCCACAAAATGAGGGTGGGGTGACCCCCCTCCAGGCAAGGGAGCAACAAGCTGGTGCAGAGAGGACTAGGGTCTGAGAGACAGCTGTGCACACAGCTTTGAGATTTGTCTAAACTTCTCTGCCCTGTTCACTTTCTGACAGGTGGCCTTGCTCAGGGCATCTCTTCTCTGCTCCTCCCTTGCCAGCTGCTCAGATCCTGCAGCAGTAGGGTCTGATTCCTCTACCCTGTAAAACAGGCTTAGGAAATTTGAGATACAGGCCCTCACACTCTAGGGGCAGTCCGGCTGTTCATTACTGACCTGGGGTCACCTCACTTTGCTCCACCATAATGTCCCCTCTATGTTACTTTATGGGGTTTCAGCTTCAGGTCCTGTGTTCTCAGAACCCTTTGGGGTTTCTGCTTTCCTGTCCCTCTAAATACTCCTCTCTAGCCTGGACACCAAGATGTTTCTGTCGTAACCCCATGACAACCTAACCCCATCTTGATCCCTGAGCTGCCTTTTGAGTTTGTTTCAAGTCCTTCCCTTAAGGATTTTTCCAAAAGGGGTAGCAGAACAGAAGTAATGGAAGAGTCACCTCTATTGCCCCTGGATGTCGGTACAGAAACAGATTGGGAAGGCCCTACACCCTACACTCTCTAGCAGCAGCAACGCAACCTTCCCAAGACAAATCCATCACTACCAACAAGAAACCGGAGCGGTATGAAGCCGGCAGCTGAAGCCTTGTGGGGTGGTTGCAGACAGGGGTCAGAGCAAAGGGGAAAAGCTAAGCTGGGATGTTTTTAAGGTGCCTCTTGGTTGGGCTGGGTAGAGGTTAGTTTAGAATGAAGCATTTCTATGTCCCCAGAGGCAGTATCCTGCCCCATGGGGCACAGTGGGATTTCCTTAGAAGGGTCCTGGGCATCAGCAACTACTGTGACTCCCTCAAGTTCATCAGTGATCGGGCAGATGGTCAGGGGCTTTTTACCACAGGACCACAGGCAGAAGAATGGTCGGAGGGGGCCAGAGAAAGAGGCTTTGGAGTAAGTGTAGATACGGGACCCATCCATCATGTTGTAGAAGACAATGTCTCCTGACTCATAGTCCAGGAAAATCCCCACCTGGCGGGGGGGTCCTGGCAGGGGAAGTGGGGTCCGCTGCGGGGTCAGGGCCCAGTATCCATTTCCATACAGCTCCACAGCCCAAAACCCATTCTCAGGAGTCAGGGGGTCAAATCCTTTCTTCATCACATCCTCCCTACACACCCCAATTGCCCAGTCGGTCCTGTCTCCCACCTCCACCTCCCAGTA
Organism: Saccopteryx leptura; assembly: GCF_036850995.1. Classification (NCBI taxonomy): domain Eukaryota; kingdom Metazoa; phylum Chordata; class Mammalia; order Chiroptera; family Emballonuridae; genus Saccopteryx; species Saccopteryx leptura. Next base: position 80,492,724 of record NC_089513.1, on the reverse strand, counting down.
ATGTCTCCCCGAGGTGAAGGCTTCCCGACCCAACACGCAAGGCCAGGAATCAAATCTCTCTGGTTTCTCGGGCAGTTTCTGGCGTGCATCTTCCAGCCGGACAGACTTGGAATCCCCGTACAGAAAGAGGTGGGGGTGGGCAGTGTCTGGATCCAGAGTCACGTCCACTAGACACAGAGAAGAAGGGGGTCTGAGCATGAGTGAATGCGAGAGGCTACACGACCAGTCCTTCCTTCTCCAAGGGGATAAAGCACCAATTTAGGAGTTGATAGATCTCCTTCGAAGAGAGTTGTTGGGTCTGCTCAGCTGTTTCTGTTTCCCCTTTCCACCAACAGCCAAGGGGTGACATGTGAGCTGACTGTTCCCAGTGCCTAATGCCCTGTGTCTGACAGGGCTTGTCTCCTAGTCATCTCCCAAGGACCAACCATGTGCCTCACTAAAAGGTGGTGGTGCTTTCATCTGCAAGTATTCCAGGACTTTGAATCCCTGGGAGCTCCTTGAGAAATTGAGAGCCACTGACCTGCATGCAATGTAGCTTTTTTCCACTCTGCAATGAAAGAGACAGACAGTTATTGGCAGGTTTTATTTTTTTTTTTTTAAAAAAAGAAAGAAAATCTCAAGGGTGAAATAATGACAAGACAGAACTTACTGAGCTCCTTTAGAAGTTTCTCTGGAAAACAAACAGAAATACCTAATGACCTTCTATAGCGGACATGATGGGCAGGACAAAACTGGTGTGAAAAACACACAAAGGAGTAACTGTTAAATCATGACTAGCCGATTGCTGAAACAGTATCAGTACTGAAGAACAAGGACTGTTTTGTTTTCTGAGAAATAGACAGGAAGTTCCTACTGGCTTGGGATCAGATCTTTAAGCATTACTGGGAAACCAAAGTAAAAGTGAGGACTGAGCCTCAGGTGAGAAGCCAGCAAACATCAGGTGTCATATCTGTTAGAACTGGTTCTGAATCCTCCTGCACCCAAACCTCTGTTCTTCCTCAGACTGAGTGTCAGGGACTTCAGGAGCCTCCTAATGCCCTCTGGCTTTCAGAATTCTAGAGTCAAACACTTTCATCGGCAGGTAGTCACTCAGAAGCACTCCTGACAAGTAGCCTGGGATTCTGTGACTTACCTGTAGAGCTGAATTCACCCCTCCTCTGTCTGGATCTTTCCTTGTATAGCCTCCAGATGAAAAATATGGACCCGATGGTGAGAATTCCTAGGACCATCAAGATGACAGCCACAGCCACCATCCAGGGAGTCAGCCTTGGGAAGAAAGGAGCTAAAACAAAATCCCCCAAAAGAGAACATTTGTTGAGAAACTGAGCAAGTTCAGCTCCTCTTCTAGTTCCAAGGGGACTTGGAAGGTGGGGTGACCTAGACCTTTCTCATTCCTCCCATGCCAAAAAGAGCCCCTCCAAATACCCCTCTATTTTATTTTATTTTTTAAGTTTGATCTTAGGTAGGGAAGAGCAGAGAAAGAGAGGAATGAAAATGAACAAAGGTCACTTTGGGACAGAACGTGTGAAGGAAAGGGGGAAAAAAATGGACTAATTCATGTTGATATGAAAATTCTTCCCTAATGATCAATGTTGGGTCTGGGCCAAGGGAATGAGGGAAGTAAACCAGGAAGGGGAAAGGCCCAGTCTGTGCGCTACAGCACAGGACTCAGTGACCACAGGATAAGGAACAATTCCTTCCGGGGCCAGAGGCAGTGTGTGGGGAACAATGAGGAGATTTGCTTTCCTGAGGACCCAGGACGGAGCTCTAGCTTGGGACGGGGTGGGGAAAGGGGAGCCGAGGAGGAAACAGGAGAGCTTAGTCTTCCTGTTTGCTCAAGGACAGAGTCTCTGGATCAGGAAGGCCTCCAGGGGCAAAGCTCTAGCTAAGAGTCTACCTCCTAAGAAGGAAAATCTAGAGTTTCTCTGAGGTCTGGGTACAGTGTATGCCTTCAGGCTCTTGACCCTTCAAGCAAAGTTGGTGGTTCTCCCTCAAGTCAGTGAGCAGGGTTCCAGGTGGAAAAAGTGGACCCCCACCCCTCTCCCGTGAGCTCATGCTGAGCAGGTATCCCAGCTGATGTGGCCCCGAACCTGTGTCAGACAGCAACCCAGTTTTGGTTTCACAGACCTGGTATGGAAACCTCTACCGCCTTCTCCTGGCCGAGAAGGGGGTTCTGAATACAGCAGGACACGTTCTCCACGGAGGCGTCCCTGATGATCACTGACGCAGCCACAGAGAACAAGCCTTCCTCGTCAGGATTCCTGGACTCCGACATGGATGCAAACTTCTCTCCCGTGGCTGTTTCCCACTGCACCTGGGGCTCCGGGAACCATCCCACTGAGGTGCACTCCAGCCGGGTCTCCCCATTCTCCTGAACTTCCATATGAATGTGAGGTTCAGAGCCCAGAGCTGTGGAGAGAGAGACTGGTCTTTCTCCTTCAGTGGCCACCCTTCTGAGAGAGCCTTATAACCACAGGACTGCAGAGTTTGAGAACAAAATGCACAAAGGGGACGGAGAATGAGGGGGACTCCTCTCCATATTTCCTGACACAAGGAAACTGAAGTGTCAATACAAGGAATTTCATAACCTCATCAGATTGGGACACCATGTTGGGATTTAGTGGTTGAAATGTGAGCAGGAGTTTGATGGGCAGACATAGAATGTCAAGATCAATGGCTAAGGATGGACCAGTGGTCTAGGCTGGGAGCTCTAGAGATGAGAAGGAGCTCTGTGGTTGGAAGTATTATGAGAAGGCTTTGGGAAAGAGGAGAATGGACACTGGGTATTTAAAGATGAATAGAGAAGGAGTATTCTTGAGGAGAAGGAGCTGAAGGCCCTTAGCACTGAGATCCTCGCTGACATTTTAAGCTTCCTTTACCCATGATACTGATTCAGAAATTTTCTGAAATGATTTCAACTTCATTTCTCTTAAACAATTATGTCCTGACATAAATCAACACCTGCTTTTCTGGTTTCTTCAGCCTAATTATTTTCTTATACTTTCACAGAGTACAGAAAAACAAAAAACAAAAAACCATCCAGCTACCAAGAAGAGTCCTTAAATACATAACCATGACTATCGGTTTCAATTCATATCCCAAGTTTGTGTGTGTGTGTGAGAATATGTGTTCTCATGAAAAGGGCTGCCACTTTCAGCAGATTCTCAAGGTTGCCTGTCATTCATAAAAGGTGACGATGACAGTTTTATGATATCAAACCTCTAGGGTTTTACAGTACATTTTTGAGACAATTTCCTAAAAAGGAAATGCACCCTGGCCGGTTGGCTCAGAGGTAGAGCGTCGGCCTGGCGTGAAGGAGTCCCGGGTTCGATTCCCGGCCAGGGCACACAGGAGAAGCGCCCATCTGCTTCTCCACCCCTCCCCCTCTCCTTCCTCCATGTCTCTCTCTTCCCCTCCTGCAGCCGAGGCTCCATTGGAGCAAAGATGGGATGGCTCCATGGCCTCTGCCTCAGGTGCTAGAATGGCTCTGGATGCAGCAGAGCATCGCCCCCTGGTGGGCATGCCGGGTGGATCCCGGTTGGGCACATGCGGGAGTTTGACTGCCCCTCCCCATTTCCAACTTCAGGAAAAAAAAAAAAAGGAAATGCATGCTGCACACGATGCAGCACGATGCAGCCTGTTATGAGCCAGGAACTCAGATTTCACCCAAAGTTTTCAAACTTTACACACAGGGAATATTCTTGTATATCATCCATTGCCGAGCAGTAATAATATCTTATAAGTATAGAATGCTTTTAGAGTGGACAGCCTCTCAGATATTGTCTAATTTGACTTCAATCTTTGCAAAATCTTCCCAGTTTTTACAGGAGGAAACGGGTCGGGAGAGATTTCCTTGCTGCCCACCCAGGCAGTGGGGAAGTCAGACCTCTGCACGGTCCACCCGAAGGCTTACCCTGTTCTTTGTTGTTTCACCCCGAAATCTGGCTTGACGCAACAAAGGGGAAGAAAAGCAAAACCTTTTCTAGGCAGGTTAACAAGCAGCCGTGCTTTATGATCTCGGAAGAGCAGGGGACACTATTTGGGATATTAACCCGCAAAGCAGCCTGGAGGTGTGCACGGAGACGCTCACGGGAGCCGGCGGTGATGGTGAAGCCTGACACAACGTGAGCGCTCAGGTCTGGGACTCGATCAAGAACGTGGGTGGTGTACTAGTAGTGTTCTAGAGCCTTCCCTCTGCCATGGGCTTAATTAATAAAATTATCCTAAACTCGAGAAGACAAGAAAGGAGATGCGTGAAAGGAATTTCTATAAGAAAGGCAATTTGCTGCGCCACTGAGCGTCAAACCCCTTCCCACTCGCCTCCCGCTCGAGGCCTGCCAACCCCTTCCAGCCGGAAAGGGATTCGGGGAACGTCTGAATGTTGCAAAGAGACAGAGCCAAGAAGACGGCCACCGCGCGGGCGTCGCGGGGCAAGGCCCCCGCCGCACTCACCGGCCACCTGCAGGCGCGCTCTGGCCTCTCCGTGGCTGTCGTCCTGCCTGAAGGAGCATCGGTACTCCCCGGCGTCCGAGGCCTGGACCCCGCGGATCCTGAGGGCCACGCGGCCCTCGGCGAGGCCCTCCTGCACCAGCGAGGCTCTGCCCCGGTACCGGGCCATCTGCTCCGCGTCCTGCGCGCGCCCGTCTCGGTGCACCAGCACCGCGGGGGACTCCTGCTCGCGCAGCCAGCGCAGCTCCACGTGCTCCGCGCTCACGTTCGGGGCCAGGCGGCAGGGCAGCTCCGCGTCCTCACCCACCACGGCCAGGATGGGCTCCGGGGGCCCCGCCACGTCCAGGTGAGCTGCCAGAAAGCCGGACCGTCAGACAGAGTGGGGACACGGGGGTGAGGGCTGGCCGAGACCAGGCTCCCGCCGGGGGCCACGTCTCCGCCACGATCCCTCTTGTCGATCCCGACGGAGTCCACCGGGGGCCCAGCGGGAGTCCCCAGGGAGGGCCGGAGGGGGTCGTTGAGGTTTGCTGAGACGCCTCGGCCCAGCGCAGAGACAGAGCGGAGGAGACTCACCTGCGTCCAGCCCCGGCAGCTGGAGGAGAATGAAGGCGAGCAGACCCCCGGGCAGCCAGGGGCTGGGGGAGACGGCCATCTCGCGCCTCTGCGGGAGCCTCGGGGTCCGGCCTAGGAGACAACGGACAGGAGGTTCCCCGGGCGGTCTTCCTCTCGGGGGGGGGGGGGCTCCAGTCCTTACAGAAGCCGCCCCAGGCCCCGCCGCTCCCCAGTGTCCAGTCCAGCTGCCCGCCCGCCCCCCATCCTCGTGTCAAGTTTGTGTAAAACCACGGAAGGGAGCCCTGGCCGGGTGGCTCCGTTGGTTGGCGCACCCCCTCATAAACTCCCCTCCACACACCATGGTTGTGGGTTTGATACCCGGTCAGGGCACACACAGGGATCAACCAATGCATGGATGAGTGGAACAGCAAGACGATGTTTTTCTCTCCCCCCCCCCCCGCCCCCTTTCATTTCTCTCTAAAACAAATAAACAAACAAAAACCAAAATGGGCCCTAAAACCCTTAGGAGGCTGGAACTGTGGGACATAGTGCCCATTAATGGGAGGCATATAATGAACAAATTTTGGAACCAGTGTCCTGAAAAACAAACAACAAACCAACAAACTCTTCTTCACAGCACAGTAAGCTGGTCTGTGCCTTTAGCAGAGAGGATATAGATAAGGCGATGGAAGCGGAGGTAGAGTCCCCGGGAATGAAGTGGAGGACGCAGGAAACGTTGGGAGGAGAGGGACAGGCCAGGAGCAGAGGAGAGCGAAGGGTGTGGATTGCAGAACGCCTGGGACTTGGGAGAGAGGAGCCAGAGGGAGAGAAAATGCATCCTGGATGAGAGGAGTCGCAGAGACTGACCTGGGATCTTGCAGGAAAAGGCGCTGACCAGCCACTGCTACCAAGTGAGAAGCCTGGTACAGGCCCCGGGGGCAAAATTAAAGCCAGCGGGAGACGGAAGGGGGAAGTGCTCTCGGGACGGCCTGTACCCCCCCCCCTTCCCCTTATGTATTTACTCTGGAAAAGGAGTTTGGAGTTTTCCAGCAATGGGGCAGCATCTTTGGACTTGCGGTCTGCTGCTCAGAGAACAGGATCTATCTACACTGATGAGCTGGATTAACCAAATGGGATGGAGTGAAAAAAGAAAGGGGGTCAAGAGAACTCTGGGATGGGATGTGAAGCTTCGGTTCTTTTATCTCTAAAATGGGAATATTGTTAATAATAACCTTCTTCAGATGTTGTAATGTAACCAGCGAGTTCCACAAAGACATCAAGTCCAGATGAATGTTTGAAGAGTTTATTATCAATAATTAGCCGGCTAGCTACACGGGGCACAATCCCAAATCATGTAGGGCCTCATACAGTTCTGAGTGTGCTTTTATACAAAATCAAGTACTGGTTGGAGTTGGTAAGGAGGGGCTGGTGATCCCTTTGTCTAGAGCAGGGGTCGGGAAACTTTTTGGCTGAGAAAGCCATGAACACCACATATCTTAAAATGTAATTCCATGAGAGCCATACAAAGACCCATCCAATAAAAATTTGGTGCTGTCCCAAAGGACAGCTGTGATTGGCTCCAGCCACCTGCAACCATGAACATAAGCGTTAGGAAATGAATGGATTGTAATACATGAGAATGTTTTATATTTTTAACGTTATTATTATTATTTTTATTAAAGATTTGTCTGTGAGCCAGATGCAGCCATCAAAAGAGCCACATCTGGCTCATGAGCCATAGGTTCCCGACCCCTGGTCTAGAGGCATATGTTACTCTCATGACTTTAAGGTGAGTCCAAGAATAGAAATTCTTGATTAAGGTACATAAACATTTTTTTCTAAGGTTTTCAGATAAATTCTATCTTCTTTGCTCTGTGTGGCAAGTGGCCCCACGCACCCTTTCAGAGAATGCTAGGAGTCAGCTAAACCCAGCTGCCCTTGTAAGCCAGGAAACTCTTGCATTCTTCTCTTCCCTTTCTCCACAGAAAGGAGGGGGTAAGAGGCCTGACTTTTCCTCTTTAAAATGGCATTGCTAATGCTAAATTTTACAGTTCCTTGGCACCTTATTACACAGAGAGGTCTTGGGAGGATGCCATGAGATTAAGCCTGTAAAGCACTTAGCATACAGTAAGGATTTAGAAGAGGGTAAGCCTGTATTATTGTCTTATTTCTGTGGGTTGAGATATAAGGTAAGCCCTGAGTATGTGTAAGTGATTCAGTTTTCAGGACGAAAAGCATTGCCTCCCTAGGAGCAATTCATGAGGCCCGTGTTCCTCATTGGAGGCTAACCCTCTTATTGTCATGGAAAAACTTAAAAAATGAAAAAAATATTTTTTAAAAGTAGAAATCACCCATAATGTCACCAATTAAGAATCACCTCTAAAATTACTCACAGTCTGGCATATTTTCTCCCAGTCTTTTTTATGATCATACACATTAAAAAACAAAACAAAACACCAGAATAGATAAGGCTTTTGCATAATTGAAAACATGGTTAACAGCTATGTGCAACCATGTTTATAGGTTCATATATTTCCTAAGATTGAGGACATCTTCAGGTTTTTTTGTCTATTATAAATAGTGCACAGGAAATGTCTTTCTCGCCTAATCACTGACTACACTGCTGAATGGATTAAATAATTATTTCACTATGCATCGACATCATAGAGAGGCTGGTCACTTTTCATACTAACCATTAAATACATTCTGAAAGTGAATTCTTCAAGCCAATTGTCCATTTTTTAGATTTTTTTTTTTTCTAGACAAGTTCTGGTGTCATTTCTTATCAATCTGTATGAGTTTTTTAAAATTGAAGATGTCAACTCTATATTTGTGGCAAAAATTTTTCACCACTACAGTTTGTTCTTGGCATTTTAATTGAGACCATGATTAAGACCCAACAAAAGACTGATGCACCAGACTGCCAGGAGAATGACTTCCCAAATTCTAATCTGTTCACGTCACTTTTTGCCTAAAAGTCCTGGCATATCTCCGTAGTGATTCCAGCACCAAGTACAGGCACCTTAATCTGCTCAAGAAAATGCTGGAGAATCTGGTGTTCTTTTGTGTCTTTCTTTTCCTTCATTTTCTCCAAGAGCCGACCTAACCATTGGCAGAATTTGGATGGAGATGTGGTTGTCTCAACCCACAACACCCTCTCAAGCCTTAAGAAAGTAGTGTGTCTTCCCCTCTTCCCAGCCGCAGCTTTCTGTGAACTGTGGGGATGCCCTGGAGACGGCTCTGGCTGGGGCTTTTGGGTTTGTCTCTTTTGCATGTGGCTAAACCAAGCTAAGACAAAGGGCTGGGTGAAGGGCATTGTATACAGCACCGTGTTCTCTGGCTTGCTACTGAGCTCTGTGGTCCCTCGCTCTTCCCCGAGCACACACTGTTGGCTCACTGGTAATAATCAGATATGACCCCATGATGTGTTGACATTGTAACAATGACATCACTCCCCTATTAACCAAGCCTGTGTTGAGTTGAATTTATGTGCACTGTGCTCCACAGAGACTGTGTATGTGACGGGCAGGGAGAGAAGTGAGGAGGCCCCGAGATTGGTTTCTCTGCGGAAGAGAGACAGGTGTGGGGTTGGGGAGGTGAAGTATGCCCTGGGGTCAGGTTGAGTAGAGACATCTCTGAGTCATATTCCCAGAAATGCTTTTGAAACAGGAGAGTTCCTAGAATAAACAAAAGGGAAAGATAAGGAACTTAGAGAAGCCAATAAAGTGAGGTTGGATTGAGCAAGGGAGAACCAGGAGGATGCAGGGAGGACCTGGGAGGTCTGGAGCACTTTGCGTGCTCCCTACAATCTACCCAGTTCAGCCTCTCCCTGTCGCCTGGTGGGGCAGAGCCTCCCAGCAGGGCTACACTCACTCCCTGAGGGACTAGATCCAGAAAACATGAGGATACAGAGTTTAGAAAATTTAAGAGCCAACCATGAGTTTATTCATGTTTTCTTCTTGATTTTGCTGTTGTTATTGTTCCCACCTCAGACCTGGTCTTAGTCTGAGTTCCCCCAAGAGCAGACCCTGAGACAGAGATGCAGGCAAAAAACTTATTTGGGACGTGATCCCAGAAAACACTGTGGAGGAGTGAGGAAATGAGACAGGGAGGACCCAAAAAAGGATGAGGTAAAACCTGGATACATGTGGGGGCACCTGGGGCTCAGTCTCTCTGGGGACTCTCTGAGAGACCGTGTGGAACTGGAAGCCGCCATCTCAGAATTGTCACTGAGGGATGAGAACACAGGGTTTATCCACAATCCAGGTCCTCACTGGCTGAGGATCTTCTAGAATGAACACCTGCAGGTGTGTGTAGGGGGTGAAGTTGGGCGTGGGCAGGCATTGAGGTGAACATACGCACTCTCTTTCTAAACCCAAAAAATCTTGTTCAAGTGGTGAGCTAGTAGAGGGTGGGGGGAGATATGGGTGGGCTCAGGGAGGGGCTGGGGTGGAAACTAGAGACAGATAGCAGCGACAGCAGCTCTTATTCAGAAACTATGGAGAGAAAGATGTGAGGATGCCGAGTGAGAGGCAAAAACCTTGTCTTTCCATCAGAAGGTGGCACTCCAGTGCCCTCAGGATCCAGGATGTGGGAGCGAACAAGGGCTTCCTCCTCTGCCAGCAGGTGGGCTGGTTGAGTACAGCACCCCTCCACCCACACGAAGTTCCCTTCTTGTGCCCCACAGACCCCAATCAGGCCATTGTGTACATTTCTTCTAGAATAATCTTCCCAAGGCACATTTCTTAACATTTCCTACATACGCCTAAATGCTTTCTCTGCAGGCCTCTCATTCCCTTGTGACTCAATCTGACACTGCAGTTGGCACACTGACAGTGTCCCCACCAGCAATTACTCCACAACTGGGACTCTGTCCCCACGGCATTCCCTTCACCTGAATTGTTCCCTCACACCTGCTCCTGCAAGAACACCTCCAGATGTTCCCAGCCCACAGAGCTCTCAGCTTCTCCTGACAGCCAGCAAGGAATGCCAACCCGGGTCCCACCACTGCAGGAAACTCGCTCCTGCCAATAATCAGAATGAGCAAGAAGCAGACTCTTCCCTGGATTCCCCAGAAAGGAGCCCAGCCTGCAGACACCTTGGTTTCAGCCCAGTGGGAGCCATGTTGGACTTCTGACCTACAGAAATGTGAGGTAATAAATCTGTGTTGTATTAAGTCATGAAATTTGTGGTAATTATTATGGCAGCAATACACAACTAATAAAATAAAAAATTTGTATAACAGTTGCTAAGACATAAACTGTCCAACTGTGGTGAGTACACTGTGGGGGCTTGAAGTCTAAAGGAAGCTCAGTTGAAGAGTGAAGATTATTAACAAATTAACAAATGTAGCCTGACAATCATACACAGGATAGAGGACATACAGTTGCAAATAATCAAGTGATGATGATGAAGAGTGGCTTTTCCCCAAGACCCACCAGGTAAAAGGAACCTCCAGTAACATCAGTGACTGATCAGCGGTGGGACGTCCCTTCCCTGCAGATGGATCTAGAATGTGATGGAAACGTCACTGAAGCTCATCTAGCCCCCTTCTTCCAAATTTGTGTTTCACAGATCTTTATGTATGAAGTAGGAGTGTTGGTTCTGCTCCATGATCACAGGTCTCATTGTTGGATAACAGGTTGACCTATAGTGCCATCTCAGCTGTGTGATGTGGTCACTGTGACTTTGTTTTCTGGAAGAAATCATCCTGCAGAAACCAGTCAATAATGCAGTTGACCTTGAAGAATCCAAGTGGGGTGTGGTCTTCATAGTCACTGACTCTGGCCTGTATCCATGGTACCTTGAGAAGGGAATCTCAGTGACTTTGCCCAACATGTTGGCAAGAACAGATGGCTGCAAAGGACTAGTCCAGAGGTAGAGGGAGGGGGCAGACACTGAACCTCTCTCTTCAACACGACTTTCTGCATGAATTATATGTCACTTTACTTGGCCCCGTTTTCATATTTCCAAATGAGACTACCTCACAGAGGATTGTGAGGATTAGTGAGTGAGATACCCCTGAAGCATTTAGCACAGTACCTGGTACATTTTAAGTTATCTATGTATAGAAGCTAAGGCTGAATCTGGCCACGTCACCTTAGGAAAGTTAACTCACTTTCTGCACCGCCTCCTTCTGTCATGTGTAAAAGTTGAACTAACATTAGTGAAGTGCTTCACACTGTGTTTTTAGTAAGTTTTATTGTGGTGACATTTTGCTGTTCAGGAGGCTTTCTTTTTTATTATTTTTTATTTTTTTTAGCTTTTATTTATTCATTTTAGAGAGGAGAGAGAGAAAGAACATGTGTGTGTGTGTGGGGGGGGGGGAGCAAGCAGCATCAACTCCTATATGTGCCTTGACCAGGCAAGCCCAGGGCTTCGGACCGGTGACCTCAGCGTTCCAGGCTTTCAACTGCAGGCTCAATAGGAGGAAGCAAAGACATTGTTACTTCAGCCTGAGGGTCCCCATTCTCTTCAGTTGAGCCCAAGGTTACTGGGGTCTCCAGGGGAAAATCAGGAACTGTGTCAGGCACAAGGGAACTGTCCACTCCTCTTTGTGCTGGGCAAATGGTCAAGACAGTGGGCTCCAACCTTGAAATCTTGAAAACAGGGCCCAGAGGCCCAGAGAAGGAGGTTTGTGGGAAGGTGTGGATGTGGGATCCATCGATGGCATTGTAGAAGGACACCTCCTCCAATTCATAGTCCAGAAAAACCCCCACTCTTTCAGGAGGGTTAACAATTGTCAGTTTGGTCCAGGGTTCTGTAAAAGCCCTGTAGTTGTTCTTATTAGACAGCCCCATTGTCCAGAACCCATTCTCGGGTATCATCTTAACCCAATGTTTTCTCTCCACGTTCTCCCTGCACACCCCAATATGCCAATGTTCCCTGTCCCCCACCTCCACCTCCCAGAAATGTCTCCCTGAGGTGAAGCTCTCACAGCCCAGCACGCAGCAAAGGCAGTTAAATCTCTTGGGGTTGTCAGGCAGGCTCTCCTGTGTGTCTGCCCACTGCAGTCTCCTCTGGTCCTGGGAAACAATGAGGTTGGGGTGCGCGGTGCCCGGATCCAGAAACACATCAGCTGCAGAGGGTTCGGATAGTGTGGAGTCAGCCATGGTTCCTGGAACTCAGAATCTCAGCCTACAAGCCCTGGGGTTGTCCGAGGAGGCCTGAGATGAGAGCCTGGGGTCCCCAGCCTGTCTTGGATGTGACCCTCAGCCAGGCTGCGAGAACCCACAGGGAAGGGAGAGTGTTCAGTGAGGAAGCAGAAGGTGGGGAGGGTCAGGATCAGTCTAAGCTACCATAGTGAGCTGTCACCTTCCACCTTTTCCGTTTCCCTCCCCAACATGACTGTGCCCACCTGTGCTGTATAGTCACATGGACTCAAATTTCAGCCTTTGCTCCCTCCTGAGCTGGGTGACTTCCCATTCTACAGTTTTTTCCTCCACAGACAAAAACTGCATAATATCTTGAGTCTCAAGTTCATAAGTGTAAAATGGGGGTAAAAATACTAATCTCTGTGGTAGAATAAGACAAATTGTGATGTCCGTAGCCCAATGACAGGCATGGAGAAAGTGCCTGGTGTGATGTTTCTTCTGTGCTTGGGGACATGTTGGGTACACACTGTAGCTCTTAGGTCCACTCCCCACCTTTGCTCACCCTCTCTGACCCAGAAATCAGTCATCTATGGACAAAAGCACTGGGTTCCTTGCCTCTGGTACCTGCTGGGTTTGGCCAAAGGGAGGTACCAGCTGAGACAGGAAGGAGAAAGGAAAGAGGCCCAGCACTGGCTCCCCACTTCCTCCACTGGAGATGCTCTGACAGAGCCTGACTCCTCTCAGGCAGCCTCTCCCTGAGCTCCAGCTTCCTCTGGGCTCCAGTGACTGCTCCCTGTCTCTCCCCCTTCAGCCTAGGGGTGGTGACAGCTCCCACTGTGGGAGCCCTGGGGCACCATTCATCCTTGTTGGTTTTCTTTAATGCCACCCCTCCCCCTGCTAGTCGTCCCTTCTCTAAACCCCCCTTCATCACTGTGCAGATGTGGCTGTGAACACAACCAACTGCACCTAGTGTCACTGATTTTCTTCATCTTTTCATACTGTGACCATTGATCTACTTCACTGTCCTCAACAAGCACACCAAAGCCTGCCAGGTGATGATTATCTGTTTGCCTTAATATATAGCCATGAACTTTTTTGTTAGTAATAGCTAGAACGATGTGACATCTGAGGTCAGTGTCAAACTAGTGATAGTATCAATTACAAAGAACCATCTATCAAAAGACCACCAGGAGGTATGACCTGGTGTTACCAAATTTTGTTGTTCCTTTACCCTATGTATCATTAGTGCCCGAGTTATACTGTAAAAAAAAAAAGTACTGGCCCTGGATTGGCTCAGTGGTAGAGCATCGGCCTGGTGTGTGGAAGTCCTGGGTTTGATTCCTGGCCAGAGCACACAGGAGAAGCACCTATCTGCTTCTCCACCCCTATCCCTCTCCGTTCTCTTTGTCTCTCTCTTCCCCTCCCACAGCCAAGGCTCCATTGGAGAAAAGTTGGCCTCGATGCTGAGTACAGCTCCATGGCCTCTGACTCAGGTGCTAGAATGGCTCCAGTTGCAATGGAGCAATGTCCCAGATGGGCAGAGCATCGCCCCCTGGTGGGCGTGCCGGGTGGATCACAGTCAGGCACATGCAGGAGTCTGTCTCTCTGCCTCCCCTCCTCTCACTAAAAACAAACAAACAAACAAAAAAACAAAACTGTAATGGCTCTGTTAGTGGTAAATAATCTGTGCAGATTGCTGGGTTGTTCCATGCTCTGATCTGGGTTATCAGTACTCATGTAAGTATATTACCCTGTAATATGATCTGTTACATTCTAAGGAGTGGCCTGCATTGTTTTTAGGTTCTAAGGTACCTTACAGTGGTCATTGTCGTCATTGTCGTCAAACAGCCATTGTGAATAGGCCATCTCTTTTTTGCTGGTGTTTTGACCAATACACATTTGTTACTTTATTTAAGTCTTTACTGCAACCCTCACATAGTAGGAATTACCACCATCATCTAAAAAGGAGACTAAAACTCAGAAACATTGAGGAACTTGAGGACACACAGAGACCTCAAGTCACCCACCCAGAACTCTCCCAGTCAAGAACTAGAGAATACAAAGGGAGCAGGGTCCCTCAGTCCTTGTCTTAGGGGACATACAGTGACTCACCAGGTTGGAAAAGGGTCATCTTCAACTCTGAAGGAAAGGAGAGATACAGAAGGAAAGGTAGTTATTTCCATTCTCCCGCCGCCCATCCCCCTCACTAAGCCTCTTCTCCCTCCTCTCCTCGGTCTCTTCCAACATCCGGTTTCCTGCATCTACAGCTCTGCGGCTCAGGCATGAAACCTCTCCGAATCTTGGGCTTTCCTCGATCATACAGGGGCTGCAGGAAACATGGCTGGACTTTGTCCATGTGTGGGCATGTGTGTCAACAGGGTGAGGGGACACTATTTCTGAATGGTCCTCTCTGAGTGTTCAGAAAGGCGAGGTGGTGCACCACAGAACATGGGCCTCTGAGCCGGATCTGATTATTCCTCATCAGCAGAGAGAGGGTTTAAATGCTTTGTACACAGAGAGCATCAGAATCACTCACCAGCATAAGCCTGAGCCTTCTCCCCACCTGCAAGGGAGACAGCAGACCATCACCTAAGCTGTCATTTCTGGGTCATTTCTTTTCTCTTCCTTTTGCACCCATCTAATCTTCCTTTTTGACCATTGCACCCTTCCTACATCTCCTTCTGCCTGTTCTATTCTCTGCTGTCTCTCCTCTTCAAAATCAACTCCATCTAATACCCCCCCCCCCCCAGGCATCCTGGACGAGCTTTCCCAGCTGTCACTGCAGATCTGTTCTGTATGTGTTTACACAGCAGTCACCCTGTGTCCAGGGTTTTGCTTTCTGAAATTTCAGTTACCCTCAGTATTCCGCAGTCAAAATATATTAAATGAAAAATTCCAGAAATAAACAATTTGTAAAATGAAAAATTCCAGAAATAAACAATTTTTAAGATGTAAATTGCAGATCACTCTGATTAGGGTGATGAAATCTCATGTCATCCTGCTCTGACCTGCCCCCTAGCGAACAGTCCCTTGGTTGAGCATGTCTACCTTGTGTATTCCCCGCCATCCCTTTAGCCAGTTAGGAACCTACCTGCTCAATGATCAGATCTACTACGGCAGTGTCTCAGTGCTTGTGTCCAAGTCACACTTACTTTACTTAATAATGACCACAAGGCACAAGAGCAGTATATTGGAATTCAGGTATGTCCATGAGAAGCCTTCCTTTAAGTGAAAAGGAAAAATGTAGCATATACAGGGTTTGGTACTATCCACGGTTTCAGGCATCCAAGGGGGTCTTGGAATGCGCCCCCCTCGGATAAGAGGTGACTACCTTACTCCCATACCTGGGCATGGGCTCCCCGTGTGCAGTCGTGTGTGTATATGTGTGCTAGAATGCGTCTCTCTCAGTCTGTGTTATTTCCTGCCTACTTCCGAAAATAACTGGACGGACTTAATGAGAAAATCTCAGATACTATTTTTTTCAGCAGCGGTATCTGTGACACCTGACACTGTAGCCACACCTCTTTTTAAGAGGACACTTCTCTCTCCTCTGGTTTCTTCTCAGCAGACTACAGACTGTGTAAAGCCACCAGGGAGAGAAGGACCTCACACACTGAGTCCACCTCCCCTGGCCCCTGTCCTTTCCTGTGTCCCCTGGATGTCCCGGTGCGAGCGGCCCCTGGTGGAGACTGAAGCCCCTTCTCCATTGAGAAAACCCCTGCCCGGCTCCCCATCAGCGTCCTTATCTCCCCCACCCCCGGGCGGTTAGGGGTGAGGGAAGGGCGGGATCATATCTGAGCAGAGTCTGAGACGAGGGTCCGGGACACTCACGCGGCAGGTACTGCACCTTCCGCCACTCTGCGGGGAACAAGTGAGGAGTCGGTGACGGGCATGACGCAGGGACCCCGGGACGCGCGGGGCGGGGACCGGTACTTACTGAGTTCGCGCTGCAGCTTCTCTGGAAAGAAGCAGAAAAAAGTCTCATCACGGGGATGGAGGGGGGATGGAGGGGGGACGGGCGCGGTGGGGGCGCGGGCTGGGGCGGGGCGGTCGCGCTCCTGCAGCCGGAACTCACCTTTGGCGCTTCGCTCCCGCTGCTCCTCCGCCCGTTCTTCTTCCTTCTCCCTTCGCTCTCTCTCCATCTCCGTGGACAGAGCCTCGTTTGTCTTCTGCTGTCGCCACAGGAAGTACCCCGCCACCACCAGGAGCCCCAGCAGAACCAGCAGGGTCACCGCGACGGCCACCACCCAGGGCCGTGCGTTCCAGAAGAGGGGACCTGCGCAGGGACAGCATCAGCCTCTAGCCAGGCGGGGCCGCGGGGTGTCTCGGGACAGATGGTTCTCTTCCCAGAGGGGTCAGAACTCTTAGTGTCACAGAACACTATTGTCTTGACATGCCTGCCTCTCACATGGGAATAGTTCAAATATAAAAAAATAAACACAAAGTTATTGAGGTCTGCTCTCCACTCCCTCCTCCACCGATCCATTTATTAGTTCTCGTTAGTCAGCTGTAGATGTGATTAAGAATGTTAACTTCCGGGCTGCAGGGCCTAGTTCAGCGTCTGGCTCTTCTGCCTGACTGGAATGGGACCTTGAACTAATGACTTCACCATTCTGTTCCTGGAGTCCCAACAGGTAAAAGGATTAAAGTAATGCTTATAAAATGCGCGACACAGAGTGCATTCGAATGTTCATTAAATTTTAAAATATACATATATTCTTATTTTTTCTTGTTTACACCCAAGGTACATAAGCTGGTCTACAGCTTGTTTTCTCTGCTCAGTGTCTTGGGGACCGTCCAGGTCAGCACAGAGAGAATGTCTGTGCCTTCACAGTGCAACCCTCCACTGCGTACCTGTTCCCCACTCGTGGGCAGTAGCATAGTCTCCAAATATTTGTTATTCTAGTTAACGGTATATAAGTAACCTTTCACACAGGTCATTTTACACAAATACAAGCTCAACTGTCCAATAAAACTCCCAGAAGTGCATTTTTGGGTCAGTAAATAAGGAATTTTGATAAAAGTTGCTGTATTGTCCCCAACAAAAGTTGTGCCAGTTTATACCAAAAATATTCCAATTATAAACATCTAAGAGTCACTGTCTTCCCACAGTCCTGCCATCTGCAGTGTTGTCAACTACCTTGTTTTTGGTTTGTTGCCACTCTCACAGAGCAAAAAGTTTATGCAGTGAGATTGGACATCCTTTTGTGAGTTATTTCCTTTTCTGTGAACTAAAATTCACAGTTTCTGCTCATTTAACTACCAAGTTGTTCGATATTTTAAAGAAATTAGCCCTTTAAGATATGTATTTTATAATCCTCCCCTTCCCATTCCCTCATGTCTTTGTTGATCTTACCATTTGCCCACAATTCCCATTGCCGGTCACAGTCTGTAACACACAGGAAATGCTCAGAAGATGTCTGTGACATAAACAGCTTTATAGGAGGAAGAAGTACCCAGGTCCCTGCTCTGTGCCTTACGTCCACTGCAAAGACTCAAGTCAGCAGCAGAGAGTCAGTGCCTGCCCCCAGGGGCCACAGCTAAGCACAGGTAGCGGCAGGGCACTCACCTGCAATGGAAACCCTGGCTGTCCTTTCCTGGCTGAGCAGGGGGTTTCTGAAGATACAGGAGATCCCCCTCCCAGAGTCGCCTTTCACGGTCACAGATGCTGAGGCTGCGTATAGACCCAGGCTGTCTGCAGTCACAGGTGCTGCCACAGAGGACAAGTTCTGTCCCCTGTCATCTCTCCACTCGATGTGGGGCTGCGGATACCAGCCTGCAGACGTGCACTCCAGACGGATCCCTCCTTCCTCATAACCCTTCATTTCAACGAAGAGATCAGAGCCCAGCGCTGTGGAAGGAAAGACGAGCCTGGATTACGGGGAGCCCTCTGTATGTGTGAGGGCATTCACAGGAATGGAGGGCATACTCACACTAGAGAACTTCAGCAGGGTTTCACTGAGGAGCTGTTTACTAAAATCTGCTGTGGTAGAGAAAGAGTTCCTTAATGTGACTATTGCTTGATCATTGCTGGACCCTTATGCTAGATCCAGCAAGTTCTGTGTCAGAAGAGAGATGACTTCTTATAAATCCTCTTAGAGATTGCTGGACCCCTCACCCATCCATGCCTCAGACATGCTGATTCCTGGAAATGGCCCTCACCTGGCCCTGGGCAAGCATGTAAATTGTTCTCTCTTTGCTAAGGCTGGTCATGCACCTCTACTCCAATCTTTCCTGCTCTGTCCTTTGTAAACTTAGCCCTCGCCATGTGGTGGGGACGGCATGCACTTTGTATCTCCACCGCCTAAGCTGTGCATTGTAAACAGCTCGATGTCATTAATGCTAGGATTGTCAGCCTCCTTTTCAGGTGTCTTGACCCAGGAAAATTTTCATATGTGGTTGTGGAGAGGGGAAAATCACTACATGAAAGAAGGCTGACACAGGGCCAGTCACAGGGAAGATGTAACCAAAGATCCCTAAACCCCTAGACCCTAAAGGATGAGGGATGAAGCCTTTTGAAGACCTGAAAAAACAGAGTCACATAGAGAACACTTTCTTAGGAGGAGCTGTGGTCTGTAGGAAGGGACTATATCTAGCTGAAGAGGCCTTGCTGGGACAAAACTATACCCCCTGCCTTACCACCTTCCAACCCATTGACCAACACTGGCACAAGACAGAGGTCAAGGCTATGCACCCCCCAAAAGAAATGCAGCCCTGACATTGGTACATGAGCAAGTTCATGGAACAGCAGCAGCAGACAAGGGCACTTTGTCACTTGAATGGGTTAGGACAAGATCAAGACAACTCAACAATTGGGTTTGAGCACAGAGAAAAATACAAGCAGTGTCGTGACCACAGCATTGACCAAAACTACCCAGTGCAGGGGGTGTGTGATTAATTACACCCTGCACCATTCTGACAGCATCCAGTTCAGAGCAAAGTTCTACCAGGGGTCCCCAAACTTTTTACACAGGGAGCCAGTTCACTGTTCCTCAGACCGTTGGAGGGCCACCACATACAGTGCTCCTCTCACTGACTACCAATGAAAGAGATGCCCCTTCCAGAAGTGCGGTGGGGGGGCCGGATAAATGGCCTCAGGGGCCACATGCGGCCCGCGGGCCGTAGTTTGGGGACGCCTGCAACCCTCCTCCAATCCCCTAACAGCCTAAGTGTTATACCAAGTCTTACCTGACACCTTCTTACTAGGACACCCCATGGTATCCACATGTGTGCCTTCTCTGTCACTTCTCTGCAACAAGTACTGAACACAACTCGCTCAACTACAGGTGTGCTTCTGGGGCCTTTGATTGGAGGACATGGGCAGCACAGGTGATGTCCCTGCAGGTCAGCTTCCTGGACCCACAGCAGTGTGCACCTGGAGAAACCATGGCCACTCTCTAGAACTCAGCTGAACCCATGCAATTCTGTGACAACCACTGAGGGAGGTTTTCTCATCCTGCCTATCCTTGACCCCCACTCCCCTGCTTAGACCCTGGTGGCCGCAATGAAGGACTTCGTCACCTGACGCAGGAGGGACTGTACCTGGAGGAAAACCTGTGTCTGTCAAGGTCCTCAGAGAACCAGAGTTGGAAGGCAGAGGAAACAGGAGCTGGTGAGTAGCCAGAAGTACTCTGAGGTGGGTGTGGAGACTGTGCCCCAGGCCCCACAGAAGAACAACAAGAACAGACCCGAGGCTCACCTGCAACCTTCAGCCCCACCAGGGCCTTTGCATAGAAGTCTCCATCTTGGAAATAACACAGGTAGTCTCCGCTGTCAGAGACTGTGACGTTGTGAATCTGGAGAGCAGCCGTCCCCTCAGTGATGTTGTCTTTTAAAATCGAAGTTCTCCATCGATACTCTGCTGCCTGTGTCTCTTCCTTCCCATGTGCATACGTGAGCACCACCTGCCTGAGGCTGGGTCGCACCCACTTCAGCTCCATCTTCTCAGCGTTCATCTTCGGGACCAGATGGCAAGGCAGCTCAGCATCTTCACCCACCACGGCCAGGATGGGTGCAGTGGGTCCAAGCACGTCAAACTGAGCTGGTCAGCAGAAGGAGGTGCTCCATCAGTGGGAGCTAGGCAGAGGGGAAGGGGGTGTCCCAGGCAGAAGAGGTGAGGTAAGAAACACCTAGAGAGGTACCCGGTCCTAACTGAAGTACAGTCAGGATAGGCTTTCCAGGATGGGGAGGAATCCAAGGTTCATACTGGGTATTATAGATAAATGCTTCAGATACATAAACACAGAGCCATTCCTTACCTGAGCAGGGGATGAGCAGCTGGACCAAGGTGAGGCAGACAGGAAGGTCAAGCAGATGGAAGGCCAGGGACATCACCATTTTTGTCTATTGTGCAGATAGAGAGACACAATGAGAAGTAGGGTAGAAATGACCTGGCCCTGCTGGGTTTTTGTTTTTTTAATTACTAAGTGAGAGGTGGGGAGGCAGAGAAAGAGTCCCACATGCACCTGACCAGGATCCACCTGGCAAGCCCCCTATCAGGCAATGCTCTGCCCATCTGGGCTGCTGCTCTGCTGCTCTGCAACCAAGCTATTTTAGTGCCTGAGGTGAGGTCATAAAGTCATCCTTAGAACCTGGGGTCAACTTTGCTCGAACCATTCGAGCCATGGCTATGGAGGAGAAGAGAGAGAGAGAGAGAGAGAGAGATGGGGGGTAGAAGCAGATGGTTGCTTTCCTTGTGTGCCCTAAGCCAGAATCAAACCCGGGCCAACATGCTGGGCCAATGCTCTACCCCTGAGCCAACCGGCCGGGGCCTGGTTGCTCAGTTGTCATCTCAATATACCACAGTTGTGGGTTCCATCCCTAGTCTGGGCACATACAAGAATCAAGCAATGAATGCCGAAAGAAATAGTACAACAATCGGCATTTCCTTCTCCCTCTTTTACATGCTTTCTCTCTAAAATCAATAAATAAAAATTAGAACAAACAAACAAAAGAAACATCAACCTAGAAGAAGATGGAAAATTCCACTTGGAGACCTCTGCTCCCAGTTCTGACTGGGGGGAAACCCACGATCATTGGTGACCTGCAAACCTCTGAAAATGTGTGCTAGGCAGTCTCTTAACCTTTGATTCCAACGTAAAAAATTATCCATAAAATATGTAACGTTAGATGTATGTACCTGAACCCTAGCCATCAGGAAACCCTGGGCTCCACCCTGAGGACGTGGACAGAAGCCTTCACTTACCCACAATTCCCTGGGACAGCCAGCTCCCGCCTCCCCCATCACACTCTGAGGAGCACAGGACCCTCCCCCTGAGTCCCGGATTCACTGGAGCCCCCACAGTCTATGCTCAGCACACAGCCAGAGGTTCCTGACTCACTTCCCTTCCCTCCTCCACTCACCCCTTCCGGGGCTCCCCTTTCACTCAGAGCAGAAGCTGAAATTCCTTGCCCTCTATACTTTTATAATTATCTGAAAGTTTAAAATTTTAAAAGTTTCAAGAGTGGGAAATATATTTCCACTTATTTTAGTAGAAATGTATTGTTTTTATTCCAATTATAGACAATTTTAGAATAAAAAAACCTAAAATAATAAAACTTAAATGATTTATAATGGTAATCATATACTTTATACGAATGTATATAGTTCTGGATGTATTCATATATATCAAATGCCTTAAAAATATTTTATCCTTTGACCCATAAATTCTACTTGTAAGGATTACTCTTAAAGAAATAAAATCAGGCATTAACACAAAGCATTATGTTTAATTCTGTTCATCAAAGTAAAAACTACCAAAGTGAAATATAGATACAATTTAAATACCCAAATTTGTTCTAATATAAATAAAATGCTTTATTAAAATCATGATTTCTAAACCTACAGTTATATAAAACTCAATGGTAAAAAGCTAAAAGCATTTCCTTTAAGATCAGGAAAAAGACATTTCTATTCAAAACATTATTGAAAGTCCTACCCACAGCACTCAGACAACACAAAGAAATAGAAAAGCATGCAAGTCAGAAAGGAAGAAATACTGTATTTCTCCATGTATAAGACGCACCTTAACTTTGGGGTCCGAAATTTGGAAAAAATAATGTATTACATAAAGTTATATAACTCAAGTTTTATTCACCATAAAATTCATACAACTCCTCATCACTGTCAAAACTCTCATCCATTAGCTTGACCTCGTCTGTGTCTGATAACGAATCACTGTCTTCATCTACTGCCTCTTCCTTAGTTCCATCTATGACATTTGAAATGCCACACTTCTACAACCACTGTATATGACACACCCAGTTTTTAGACCAAATTTTTCGAAAAAGGGTGTAACTTATATATGGGGAAATACAATAAAACTATCACTATCTGCAGATGACTTGATACAACAAATCAAAAAGACTAAGGACAACACCCAAAAACCTGTTAAAACTGATAAATGAATTCAGTAATATTGCAGGATATAAAATAATATTATTGCTATTATTTCTATATAGCAATAATAAATAATCAGGAGAAGATAATTTAAACTCACATTTACAATTTCATCAAAAAGCATAAAACACCTAGGAATTAATTTAACCAAAGAGGTAAAAGACCTGAACTCTGACAACTATCAGACACTGAAGAAAGATATTGAAGAGGATATAAATAAATGGAAGGGCATGCTGTGCTCAAGGATTAATATTGTTAAAATATTCTTAATGCCTAAAGCAATATATAGAATCAATGCAATCCCTATTGAAATACCAATTACCTTAATCTCAGAAGTAGAAAAAATAATTCTAAAATTTATATGGAACCACCGAAGATCTTGAATAGTCAAAGAAATATCGAGGAAAACAAACAAAATTGGAAGTGTCATGCTCCTTGATGTCACACTGTACTACAAGGATACACTAATAAAATGTATGGTACTGGCATAAAAACAGAGACATAATTCAGTTGGACAGAACAGAGAGCCCAGAAATTAGCTCTCACTCACATAGTCAATTACTTTTTGGCAAAGGAGGCAAAAATATAAAATGGTGTTAAAAACAGAGTCTTTAACTGGACTTTAAAATGTTGTAAAGTACCCGTACCTCACTTCCGCGGGTTTACGTAGAGACACCAAGGCCAGATGAATTTTGAACGGGTTTATTAAAAGGAGGAGATTTATTAAATATGCCAGCCGCATATAACTACACGGGGCATTTGCAGCCCCAAATCATGTGCACCAGGCACAGCCCTTGGGGCAGGTTGTATACCTTTGCGCGCGCGCACGGGCGGGAAAAGGAGGAGGGGGATGGGACACAATTCATTAGCAAGTTTATAACATTTTGTCCATAGGATTTATAAAAATATTCCTATATATCATAACTTACAAGGTAACACAATAGCAAAAATGTTATTCTACGTATTAAAAGACATTTCTAAATTTTCTAGTGTTCATTTGCCACTCCTTTGTTTAGAGATATATACATTCATTATACGTTTTCAGGAGAGGAGGGGTAGTTTCCATGGTGTCAGGGGATAAATGCCTGCAAATGGCTCATCAAATAGGAAAAGGTGTTCTTAATCTCACTCTTCCTGCACCTGGCTAGCCTATTTACCTGCTTCCTTAGAGGTGTGGGGGAGGGGAGGGAATCTAAATCTCCTTCCCCTCTTTATCTTACAATACAATGCTATCGACCATCCTGAGTTGGTGTAAATCACACAAAAAATTATTTTTACAAAATTTCTGTGTATACCTAGCCCAAATTAATAAAATGCCCTTTAAACTTCCTGGTAGAAGGAAGTTTCCTACACAGTGTGTTTCTGCAAGCTAGGAAACTTGCATATTTCTTTCTCTTTATTCTCTACAGAAAAGAGGGGAAAAGAAACCTGACTATTTTCCTTAAAATATTAATATTAATTTTCTATTCTTTGGTACCTTACCACAAAAACTGGACAGAAATGTGGAAAAAGAATGTAACTGGCTCGTTTTCTTACATCATATACAAGAATAACCACAAAATGGATTAAAAAATTTAAATGCATGACCCAAAGTCATACAACTTGAAGAGAATATAGTCAATAGATTTTCTGACAGAGTTCTTAATAATATCTTTTTGGATATGTGTCCTCGAGCAAGGGCAACAAGAGAAAAATAAACAAATGGGATCATAACAAACTAAAGTTTTTGCATAGCAAAGGAAACCATCAACAGAATGAAAAGACAACTTGTGGAGTAGAAAAGGATATTTGCCAATGATACATTTAATAAGGGGTTAATATTGTACATTTATCAAGAATTCATGCAACTTAACACCAAAAAACAAACAATCCAATTTTAAAAGTGGGAAGAAAACTTGAATAGACATTTCTTGAAAGAGAAGTTACAGGCCCTGGCTGGTTGGCCTAGTGGCTAGAATGTCCGCCAGGCATGTGGGCATCATGGCTTTGATCCCCATTCAGGACACATGTGAAAAGCAACTATCTGTTTCTCTTCCCCTCCCTCTCCCCCTTCTCTCTCTCATCTACTCCCACAGCCAGTGGCTCAGTTGGTTCAAGCATTTGCCCAGGGCACTGAGGATAGCACAGTTGGTCAGAGGGTCAGCCTCAGGTGCTAGCTTGATTGATTTGAGCATTGGACAGGTCAGGAGTCTGTCTCTCTACCTCCCCTCCTCTCATTTAAAAAGAAAGAAAAAAAGAAAAAAAAAAGAGGAGGGACAGATGGCTAACAGACATATACATATGAATTGTAAACCCCTCTGTGGTCAGACAGCAGGTTGTTATTCCATTCTCCAATTGTTGTATATGTAAATTGATTTAGCTTTTTCTATGTTACAAATAACTCTGTAATGAACATATTTACATATGAATCTTTAAGACACACACCTCTCTTTTAGAATCTCTTAGAACACACTCCCAGAGAGGAGCAGGAGAGACTGTAGGAGGTCTTTGCTCCTTTCTGACCACAGGATCCTAGAAACAGGCAGCGGTGAAGCTCCCACATTCCGGTTGTTTCTCTCCCACCAATTACCAAATGCAGGCACGGCCTTGCCCGGCCTCTGTGGGCACACCTGTGCCCTCACCTGCCTGTTCACAGCACCACACTCCTCCTCTGGGTGAGGAACGTCCTGTAGGCTCACCAGCTTCCCAGCCTCTCCCCGAAGGGTCCCTGGAGCCCTGCTTTTACCAAGTCCCCCTACTTACCCTTGGCACCCCCAGATGAAAGTCACAGAACAAAGACTCTCAGTAGTTCTCCATTATATTTCAGTTTCTGATCCGGAAGAAAGGGTGAGGGGTAAAGAAAAGCTTGCTCAGGAGGAGAAACAGTGCAAAGTCCCCATTTGAAAGCACTTGTTTTCTGATTGGCTTAGAATTCTGTGTCTCATCAGCTGCTGGGCAGAAACCAGTGGGCAAGGTCAGCATGAACAGGGACCCTGTATTGGATGGTACCAGTGAAGACCAGCTCCAGCCCTGATTCCCACACTCTGCGTCTTCCTGTGTGTTGACCTGTTTGAATCACTCCTGGGTGTGGATGTGTGTGATCAGTATTTCATTATATATGCCTGCTCTTGTTTTTTTATATCATAATGCATTTATAAGTAAAACTAAACAGACATAGGACAGATGTTATGTGTGAGGAGAGAAAGGTGTTTGCTGACATCTCTTACAGCAGAGCCCAGTGAAAGTATAAACAGAAAGAAACCAGACCCATGCCACCTTTTTGGTACCTTTAAAAAATTCAGGTCTCGGATACATTCCCAAATAATATAATTCTCAGGTTTCCAGAGGCAGTGCTGTCAGGGACCTATGGGCATGTTTTAAATTTTTCATATAATTTACATTTGGAGCGTTGCTGATAAGGTCCATTTGTCTTCTGCACCTTATTTGTGCTGCACTTTGATTTTTAGGTGTATTTATTTCTCCTTTTCCTGCAGGAGTCTGTATTTTCTGAGATTAGACAAGATAGGCAGTGAATACATTTCTGTTAGGGGTCTTTGGAACAAACAGCACATCCACCTGTAGCCTGGGGCTTCCAAAGACACTTTATTTAGATCTCAAGGTGATGATTATTGCTTCCAGGGCTTTAATATGGCTTTGGCTGATTGAATTTTACTACATTACATTGTTTGAATTTAGGTTCTGTGGTAGAGGTGCAATATCAGTTCCCTGCTGCTGCTTCTTAGTAATGAAACCCGAACTGGGCAGGGGGTGGGTACTGAAACGTGCCCCTTGCCCTTGATGGAAGAGGCTGGTGGACTAAGTTTGAGCTGATGGTTTGTAGGTGGAACTTGTGTTCTATTTCTCTACTGAGGTGGACGCTCAGTAAGAGGAAGACATTCCAGTCTCTTCTGGAGGATCTAGGTTACTCTGACGCAGAGTAACAGCCTAATTTCCTACCTAGAGCTGAGCTTCCAATAAGGGGTTTCTGTGTAGAAGGTTTGGCATCTTTTGGTGTTTTCAGGGAAATAGGGTCTCGTCATCCAGACCTTTATATGATGCTGAGAGACAATGTGTATGAAATGGATCAGTATATATAGCAAGGTTCAATTTTCATTAAAGAAACGTTGTGTGTTGCAGATAATCTCTGCTGTTTAGCACATATATGCATGTGTGTGTTAGGGCCAGGGAGGTAAGAGGGTGGAGGGGTATGTAAGCCAAAAGAGAAATGCCTCCATAAATGCTTATCTTAGCTGCAGAGATGGTAATGTCTAACTGGGGCAGGTCACCCTTAAAACCTTGTCCATGTGTTACCATAGGCAAGCAGCTAGAGCCAGACATCTAATTAAGCCTGGAAGCTGTAGCTTCTCAGGCACCCCAGGGGACAGCAACCAACGTGGGCACTAATCCCAGGGAAAGCAGAAAGGGTCACTTCCCACTCTTCCCAGAAAACCACCTGGGCTGGTCCAGTAGACCTGGAGTGGGAAGAAGTAAACAGTAAAGGGGCCATTTCTCTGCCGAGGTGTGTGCAGTAAATACCAACGTGGCATAAGGGGAGGTCCTTCTGCTATGAGACAGGCACAGCATAAAGGTGATCATGAGGGGAGAATTCCAATCTCGGAAAATAATTGGATTGGCTGTGGGGAGGGTCCAGCAGAAGCAGGGAAGAATGTGAAAGAAGATTGGATAGTTTGAAAGCAAAGATTATCCTTTTCAAGCTCAGGGAATTATAATAATAATAAATAAAAAAAACCCCACCTTAGTCTGTGTGTGTGTGTGTTGACTCATGCACTTTCCTCAGCAGTGGCACCAGCCCAAGTGCAGGCCCGTTTGCAGCCAGGGCATCATCAAGCCCTAGTGGTGGGTGTGCAGATGGGGACAGGACACAGGGAAACCTTCTGTATCTCTGGGTTCTGGCCCTCCTGAGCCAGAGCGAGACGGACTGGAGCCACCTGGTGGACAATGAGACAGAGCGCCAGACTCTTCCAGGACAAGTGTACCCCATGCACCCTAATAGTGAGTCTTGTCACAGTGCCTCCACTCCTTCCATGGGTGAATACGGGAAATGCCTCTCCTGTGACTCCGGGAAGGACACTATTTCCAGTCTGTGTCCACCAGCAGCAACAGGTGCACTGAAAGAAACACATGCCTTCCAATGGAAGTTCTTTGTGTTTTATTTTTATTTTATTATTTTTTAAGTGAGATGAAAGGAGATAGTGAGACACACTCCCACATGCCTCCCAACCGGGATCCACCAGGCAACCCCAATTGGGGCCAGTGCTTGAATTAACTGAGCTATCCTCAGTGTTCGGGGCCGACACTCGAACCAATGGAGACACTGGCTTCGAGAGGGGAAGAGAGACAGAAGGGGGAGAGGGAGAAAAGCAGATGGTCGCTTTTCCTATGTGCCCTGACTGGGAATTGAACCCAAGACTTCTGCCAGATACCCCCATTTCAATGATGAGCTTGGAGCTCAGAACTGATGACACATTAATGTCTAATTCTACAGCATATTACTGGAGAAAACTCTTAGAGATCTGTAAGAAGTAACATGAGAATAATCTGTAGGGATTTAACCTTCCCGCTGAGTTCAGTGAGCTTCTCTAGAATCTCTACCCATAGCTCAGTGGGGCAAACCCACACATTGGGCACTTGGGCAGGAGGAAGCTGTCCTCCTGAGGTAAAGGGGATTCTAGGCAAAAATATGCTGATCTGCAGGGGCCTGAGGTTCATGGAGAAACTTCCCCCAAGAGTCACACAGTGAAAAAGGCGATAAACGAGTGAAATGAAGCACCTGCCGCCACCAGGAACCTAACAGCCTCATTGTAGGACCTGCCTTGTTGGAAATAACAGTAGTAGACGCCGTTGTCCTGAGTTGTGATGTGTGAATGATGAGGACCACCCTCTGTTGCAGCAACAATGAACTATCTGGAGACTAGATACTGCCAGAGGCCCCGGGGGGGGGGAGGCAACAGCTCGGTCCACAGACCGAGGGACTCACCCCCATATCCATCCTTACTCGGTATTTATTAGCCAGTACAAATAACTCAAGGAAGCAGACGGAAGTTTTCAGGGGGTGAAGTAAAGGACAAGGAACATGCTGACTTCTAAGAGCCTAAACACTTTCTTGTTGCTGAATCTTATCCTGCAGTTTTGCTGTTTCCGGCACGGGGTCAGAGAGGCCCCCGGACTCTCCACTGCTCAGGACTTTCGCCCTGGGGTGCCTATCTGCCTCTAAATGTTTAACTTAACCGTGCAAGTCTTCACAGCGTATTCCTACAACCCTCCCCTTGCTAACGTCTTCGCTCACGAAGGTTGTCCGCCCGCGGTACTGCTCCATCTGCTCCTCCGGCCTCTCGTGCCCGCCCTTGTACACCAGCACCGCCGGGGAGAACTGAGACCGGAACCACCGCACCTCCATGTCCACGGCACTTCTCTCAGGTGACAGGTGGCAGCTTAACACGGTGCTTTCTCCCACCATGGCCGGCATGGGGTCAGCAGGCCCACGACAGTAAACTGGGCTGTTCAACAAAGGGGCAGAATCAGTGGGGGCACCAGCCTTCCAACATCTAAGGCGGGAAAGGAAGTGGCTATTCCAGGGGAGGAGCGAGGGGCGTCCTGGGCTGAGGATTCTGGGGCCCACAGCTGTGCTGGTTGGAGCACGAGATGGCCACTAAGTGTCTGCTGAGGCTGCCAGAGCTCGGTGATCAGAACAGACAGGAACCCACCCTTAACCCCACACACACCCTGTGCAGACAGAGGCTTTCTCCTGCTGCCCAGGGCATCGCAGGCCTGGACACAGCAGGAGTTAGAGCTGTCCAACCTGGGAGACACAATCCAGTCCCAACTAAAACGTGCTGTCAATGTGAAATACTCATCACATTTCGAAAATTTGGAAAAAAAAGAGTGCTAAATGCTCCATCCCTATTTTGCTTTAATTAAATGTTTGAATGATAATATTTTGGTTATTTGGGGTTATAAGTGGCTCTGGTATAAACTCAGGAACACGTGCAGAATGAAGGATGGGTGATCACAACCGCAGCGGGAAGTGTGGGCTTCCCTTTCTGCGTCGATAGGAGCCCGTGGCAGCGCCCTACCTGAGACCAGTGCGGACAAGCCCAGGAGGGCGAAGAAGAGCCGGGGGTCAGGCGGGGAGACGTGCAGGGAAGCAGCCGGCTCCATAGCACGGAGGACGGTCACCCAGGGGAGGCCGGGACCACAGGCCTGGGGGCGCAGACCTGGAGAAATCACCAGGGAGACTGGCACCACCGTCCTGATCTAGGTAACGACCCTGTAACCCGTGTTGGTGACATCAGAGCCCCCACTTGTATCCTGGGCACCCCCCTTCCTCCTCTTCAGGTCCAGCGTCTCCGCACAGACGCGCTCATGAACATTCCAGGAATAAGTGAGCGTTCCCCAGTCGCCCTGCTCGGGTCGGGTCACTTCTGGGGACAGAGCTCAGTTTCTGCGGTCGTCACTCGACATCCTTCCACAACCTCCTCCTCCAGGCAGCACCTGAGCGACCCCAGGGAGGCCAGGCGTGGAGTCCCCCAGGAAGCCCCTCTCCGGGGACCTGCCCTTCCCACCGAGATCCGTCCCCTCCCCCGCCCCCTGGCCCCACACGAGCGCAGCGGCCACCGCGGTCCCACCTGCCAGAATCCACTAAGGCGTCTTCCTTCCTCTGCTGATGCTCAAACGATGACTTTCCGGTTGCTCTTCTCTGTAACCCGCCCATGGGCACAGCCACAGCCGGATGGCAATACTTCCCGAAAGCTGAGAAAACGTTTATTCTCCAGAGGCTGTGTGCGGCTGGGGACCTGGGACCCGGTGTCCCCTGTGACCTGGGTCCCAAGATTTCCAGTGACCGTTCTCAGTCCAGGATTGGCCGGCGGCGGGCCCGCCAGCCAATGGCATCCCCGAGTCCACTCCTCATCTGTTGCTAGGTAGAATACACAGACACAAAGCATTCAAAACGCACAACTGTAAATAGTCTTTTGTGTTTATCTGGCCTTGTTAGTTCCCTTTTCGTTTTCTATGTGTACCTGTCTGAGAGGTGGGGTTGTACGTAGGCAGGTGTTAAGATGAACACGAATAACCTCTTCCCAAAGCCGAGGAATCTCCTTCAAGGTGCTGGGCTTGTGAAAGGCAGGGGCGAAATGAGGGTACACAAGGAGGGGTTCGGGGTGGTGACTGGAGCCAGACAGCAGCTGTTATGGAAAGCTTGTCACTCATTCAGCAAGTATGGAGTGAAAGATGTGAGGGTACTGAGTGAGAGGAGAAAGCCTTTGTTTCCATCGAGAGGTGGCACTCCAGTGCTTGCAGGACACAGGACAGCGGCAGCAAACAAAGTCTTCTTTATCTGTCAGTAGGTGGACTGGTTAGGTCCAGCATTCCCTCACCCACACAAAGTTCCCTTCCCGTGCCCCAGAGATCCCAATTGGATCATTGTGTACATTTCTTCTAGAATAATCTTTCCACAGCATATTTCTTAACATTTCCCACACGAGCCTGAATGCTTTCTCTACAGGCTTCTATTCCTTTCTGATTCGATTTAACACAGCAATTATGTAGCACACTAACAGTGTCCCCACCAGCAATTACTCCAGGTCTGGGATTCTGTCCCCACGCCATTCCCTTCACCTGAATTGTTCCCTCACACCTGCTCCTGCAAGAACACCTCCAGATGTTCCCAGCCTGGACTCAGCTTCTTCCAATAGCCAGCAAGGAATGCCAGCCTGGGTCCCACCACTGCATGAAGTTCAATTCTGCCAATAATCAGAATGAGCAAGAAGCAGACTCTTCCCTAGACCCCCCGGAAAGGAACCCAGCCTGCAGACACCTTCGTTTCAACCCAGCGGGAGCCATGTTGGACTCCTCACCTACAGAAATCTGAAGTAATCATTTGTGCTGTATTAGGTGATGAATTTTTGTGATTATTATTGCAGCAGCAATATAAAACGAATGCAGTAAGGATTTTGTGAAAATGTTGCAGGGGAAACTGAGAAACTGTGGTGAGCTTAAAATCTAGAAGTAACTCAATTGAAGGATGAAGATTGCTAAAAATAATTTTGTTTTTAACAAATGTAACTCGATAAACTCATGGATACTGCAGTAAACAATAACAGAGAAGGTGATGAAAAGTGGCTTTTTCTCAGGACCCACCAGTTTAAAGAAACCTCAGGGCCTTAGCTTGGTAGCTTAGAACATACTGCTGATAAGCAAAGGTGTATGTTCTATCAGGGAATGTGCAACATTCAACCAATAAATACGTTAATTACTGTAACAACATATCAATGTTTCGCTCTCTCTTTCTTCTCTAAAATCAATAATGAAATGAAGTTTCAGTAATATAAAAGGGACCCCCGGTAACATCCATGATCAGTGGAGAAATGTGTTTTTTTTTTTCCCCCTGGAGATGGATTACTCAGTGTGATAAACAATCTCACTGAAGTTCCTCTAGCTCCCCTCGGTCCTCCAAATTCAGGATGGCTCTGCTCCATGGTCAGAGGTCACACTGTTGGTCACTGAGAATTCATTCTCTGGGTGAACTCATCCTGTAGTCAGTGAACCATATGGCTTTCTGCCAGTTGACCTTGAATGAATAGAGTGTTCGGTGTGGTCTTCATAGTCACTTATAGTGACCTTTTACCCTTGGTGCCCTGAGGAGGAGGGGACCTCAGGGCTGCAAGTGACCCTGCCCAACAGGAACAGTCTTTTGCAAAGGAACAGACTAGAGATAAAAGAAGGAAGCAGAGACCAAACCCCTCCCAGTAACACTACTTTCTGTATGAATTTTATTAAGTCACTTAAAATTGGCCCTGCCTCAGTTTCCACACTTTCGAAATGGGGCTACCTTACAGGATTGTTGTGAGGATTAGTGAGTGAAACTCGCTGGAAATATTTAGCACAGCACCCAGTACATTTTAGGTTATTTATGAATGTTAGCTGTGGTTGTGGGAACCTGGCTGAGTCACCTTCGGAAAGTTAGTTCACTCTCTGCACCTTTTTTGTCTTCTTTTCTGTCAAGTGAAAAAAAATTGAATTATTGAAGTGCTTCACTCAGTGTGTTTTTAATAGGTGTTTTATTGCTCTGACGTTTTTCTGTTGAGGAGGCCTTCAGTTCCCGGCTGTGCAGAGAAAAGCAAACATGTTATTTTAGCCCGAGGCTCTCCATTTACATCAGGTGACCTACTGGGTCTACTAATGTCTCCAGGGGAGGGTCAGGCACTGGATCAGGCACAAGGGGACTTTTCACTTCTCTTTGTGCTGGGCAAATGTTCAAGGTAGTGGACTCCAGTGTCCAAATCTCAAAGACAGGCCACAGAGGCCCAAAGAAGGAGATGTGTGGGAAGGTGTAGATGTGCGATCCATCGATGGCGTTGTAGAAGGAGACCTCCCCTGACTCATAGTCCAGGAAAACCCCCACTTTTTTAGGAGGATTGACACTTGTCAGTTTGGTCCTGGGGTCCGTGAGAGCCTGGAAGTCTTTTCCATCATTCAGCCTCATTGTCCAGAATCCGTTCTCAGGTTTTATTTTAACCCAAAATTTTCTCTCCACATTCTCCCTACAAACCCCAATTTGCCAGTATTTCCTGTTCCCTACCTCCACCTCCCAGAAATGTCTCCCCGACGTGAAGCTCTCACAGCCCAGCACACAGTAACCCCAGAGAAACCTTTTGGGGTTGTCTGGCACACTCTGGTGTGCTTCTGCCCGCTGCACGCTCCTCTGGTCCTCAGAAACACGAAGGATGGGGTGAGCAGTGTCCAGATCCAGAAACACATCCACTGCAGAGAGTTTGAATGGGGTGGGGTCAGCCATGGCTCGGGGACCTCAGTGCCTCAGACTTCAAGGCCTGAGTCTGGGTGAGGAGGCCAGAGCTCAGAGCTTGGAGTCTCCAACCTGCCCTAGATGTGACCCTCAGCAATCAAGAGAAACTGCAGGGGTCTTGTGTTCCTTGTGGGAGGGGAGGGTGAAAAAGGGTGGGGTTTCTCTAACCCACCATCTAGAGCTGGCAACTTCCTTCTACCATTCCCTGTTTCTCTTCACAAGTTGAGTGTGCCCACCAGTACACCGTCATGGATTCAAATGTCAACCCTTGTTCCACCCTCCTGAGCTAGATTCTGCCACAAACTCTTTTGCTACAGACTGAAGCTACACTGCTCACAAAAATTAGGGGATATTTTACGGCTTCATATTCATTTTGAAATATCCCCTAATTTTTGTGAGAAGTATATATAGTAATATCTTGAGCCTTAATTTCCTGTGTATGAAGGGACTAGAAATACTAATCTCTAGGGTAGAATAAGAAAAAGTCTGTGACACATTTAGCCCAAGTTTGAGCATGGAGGAAGTGCCTGTTGTGATAACATAGATCATATCTCTTCTTTTTGGGGGGCCATGCTGGGGGCTTTGTGTGGTCTAGGGCCCATTACCCACCCTCTTGGGCCCCACAAATCAGTCCTCTATCCACTGCATCACTGGGCTCCCCCGCCTTTGGTTACCTGCTGGGTTTGGCCAAGGGGAGGTACCAGCTGAGACAGGAAGGAGAAAGGAAAGAGGCCCAGCACTGACTCCCCCACTTCCTCCACTGGAGATGCTCTGACAGAGCCTGACTCCTCTCAGGCAGCCTCTCCCTGAGCTCCAGCTTCCTCTGGGCTCCAGTGACTGCTCCCTGTCCCTCCCCCTTCAGCCTAGGGGTGGTGACAGCTCCCACTGTGGGAGCCCTGGGGCACCATTCATCCTTGCTGGTTTCCTTTAATGCCACCCCTGCCTCTGGAAGTAGTTCCTTCTCTATCCTTCCTCCATCACTGTGCAGATGTGGCTGTGAACACAACCAACTCCATCTCTGTGTCATGAATGTCTTTCATCTTTTCCTGCTGTGACGTTTGGCCAAACTTACAGTTTTTACCAAGCACACCAAAGCTATCTACATGATGATTATCGTTGTTCCTTAAAATACAGCCATTAACATTTTTAATAGTAAAAGCTGGATGTCATGACAACTGAGGTCAATAATAAATGGGTGATAAAATCGATTATAATCGATAGAATAATCTATCACAAGAGCAAGACATATGGTTTGGTGCCACCACATACTTTGTGTTTTTGTCTTATCAATCATTAGTATCCAAGTTATACCATTAAAAAAACTACTGTAAGGTGTCTGTTAGCAGTGAATAATCTGAGCTGATTGCCAGGTCATCTGTCTGCTCCAACCCTATACCTCTGTGAGTAAATTACCCTATAATATGGTCTGTTATATTCTAAGGGGTGGCTTGCATCATTTTCAGTTCTTAAGATACTTTCTCTTTACCATAGTCATTACCAGCAAGCAAACACTCATTTTGAATAGGCCATGCCTTTCTTATGTATATTTTGACCAGTACACATTCATTACCTCTCTTAGTCTTCAACTCAACCCAGTAGGAATTACCACCATTATCTAAAGTGAGGAGACTAAAGCTCAGAAACATTGTGTAACCTGAGGACACACAGGGGCAGGAGGGGCAGAGCTGGGTCAGGTCCCATCCTGACTCTCCTGCAGCCCCTTCCCCCAGCTGCACCCCCCACGCCTCTTCCTTCCCACAAGGACCTGTGGAGCCCAGGACAGCAGCTGTCCCTGTTTCTCTGGGTTCTCTGCAGCAGAAGGGTACACCTTTGAGACCAGGACCTCAAGTCACCCTCCGAGACTCCCCCAGCCAGAAGTTGGAGAAGGAAAAGGGAGCAGGGTCCATTGGTTGTTATTCTAGGGAACATAAAGTGACTCACTCACCAGGTTGGAAAAGGGCCGTCTTCCACTCTGAAAGGAAGGAGACATAGACAAGGAAAGGTCATCATTTCTGTTCTTCCCCCACCATCCCCCTCACTAAGCCTCTTCTCCCTCCTCTCCTCAGTCTCTTCAACATCCGGTTTCCTGCATCTACAGCTCTGCGGCTCAGGCATGAAACCTCTCTGCATGTTGGGCTTCTCTTCATCACACTGGAGCTGCAGGCGACATGGCCATGCTGAGCCCAGCCAGGTGTGCGGGCATCTGTGTCAGCAGGGTGAGGGGACACTGTATGTGGAAGGTCCTCTCTGAGTGTCCAGGAAGGCTGGGTGGTGCCCACAGAACATGGGCCTCTGAGCCGGATCCGATCATAACTCACCAGGAGAGAGAGTTTAAATGCTTTGTACACAGAGAGCATCACAGTCACTCACCAGTGTAGGTCTGAGACTTCTCACCTGCAAAGGGAGACAGCAGAGTCACCTGAACTGTCATTGCACTCATCTGATTTTCTTTTTTGACCCTCCCCCCCCCTTCCTGCCTCTCCCTCTGCCTCTTCAGTTCTCTGCTCCCCCCTCTTTAAATCAACTGCATCTAGTGACCCTGCAGGCACCCTGCACGAGCTGTCCCAGCTGTCACTGCAGATCTGTGTGTACCTATCTGCACAGCAGTCACCCTTGTCTGCAGTGTTGCTTTCCAAGGTTTGCTACCTTCCTTTCACAGTGGTCAAGAAATATTAAGTGGAAAATACCATAAATACACAATTCATACCTTTTATTTATTTATTTATTTATTTATTTATTTATTTATTTATTTATTTTACAGAGAGAGAGACAGACAGACAGGAACGAAGAGATGAGAAGCATCAGTCACTAGTTTTTCGTTGCGTGTTGCGACACCTTAGTTGTTCATTGATTGCTCTCTCATATGTGCTTTGACCGTGGGGCCACAGCAGACCGAGTAACCCCTTGCTCAAGCCAGCGACCTTGGGTCCAAGGCTGGACACCTCGGGGTCTCAAACCTGGGTCCTCTGCATCCCAGTCCGATGCTCTATCCACTGTGTCACCGCCTGGTCAGGCAATTCATACCTTTTAAATTGTACATTACTCTGAGTAGTTTGATGAAACATCATGCCATGCCACTGCCACCAGTCCTGGGGAGAATCATGCCTGTGTCCAGCATGTCACCACTGTGTACCCCACCCCCTCACCTTAGTCACGTGATGGGGAACCTATGACACGTGTGTCAGCACTGACACGTGTAGCCATTTTTGATGACACGTGACGCATACCAGAGAAGTATGGGGCCACATGCCGAGAAGGACGTTTCATCCTCGGCTACTGCACCCAGGTACCAGGCTACTGCAGGAGCCTAGGATAAAACTTTGCTGTATTGTAGACACTCTGTTCCAGAGGTCTGAAGGCCAAAACAACAGAACTCCAACACAGAGCATCTAGTTCTGGGACATCCGGTTGGGCCGTTAGGGGATCTCTGACCTCACTTCCGGCAGGTGGAGCAGGAAGCAGCGGAATGCCATGGGGGACGCATCTCTGGGGGCCCTGTGATCGCCATTACCAGCAACCACATAACCACAGCAACCATCATCCAATCTACTGTTCTGGGGTGTCGTGGATTTCTAATTGATCCTCATTACTAAGATAAGTGAGGGGGAGGCTGGGAGAGGCGAGGGCCTGTGCTATGGGTGCCGTTTCCCGCCATTAGAAATAGCGGCAGCCATCTTCATTTACATAAGATGCAACTTGCAGAATTTCAAGACAGCATCTGGGCTCAGGTGTTTGTCGACTTAAGGTCAAAGCTTGAGAATCTGGAAAGGTGCCGCTTGGAGAATCAAGAGGAGTGCCACTATGAACAGGAAATTTGGAGTGCCTGGAACCGATTACCAGACACTTTTAGCACCCTGAAAAATATGACAATGGCTTTACTCACAATTTTTCCCTCTACATACTTATGTGAGACCTTATTCTCAGCATTAAATAATATCAAAACCAACAAAAGAAACAGATTGACCGATGAAGTTAGTAGCGCTTGCTTGGGCTTGAAGTGTACAAAATACCAACCTTCAATGGAAGATTTAGCCAATGAAATTCAGCAACAAAAAGTCACTAATAGGCAGGTTAGTTAAAGAATTCCCCCTCCCCCCCTCACTTATCTTAGTTCACAGTACCCCACACAAGTTAAATAATATCAAGACCAACAAAAGAAACCTACTGACAGATGAACAAAGAAGTCACTAAGCAGGTAAGTTAAATAATTAGTTTTTTGTTTATTAAATACAGTTATATATTACAATTATATATTTTTGTTACTTAAACTATAAATATCACAAAATTATGGGGTTTTTTCTCAAAGTGACACACCACCTGAGTTATGCTTGGTTTTTTGGCGAATTTTGACACACCAAGCTCAAAAGATTGCCCATCACTGTTCCAACCTGTATGTGGTCAAAGGGTATATAACCAGCCTCTGAAATGTATTAAGCACGCATGATTTGGGTCTGCAAATGCCTCTTGTTAGCCATAAGCGGCCGGCATATTTAATAAATCTCTTTCTTTTTAAATTATTTTTATTTATTTATTCATTTTAGAGGAGAGAGAGAGAGAGAGAGAGAAGGGAGGAGCAGGAAGCTTCAACTCCCAAATGTGCCTTGACCAGGCAAGCCCAGGGTTTTGAACTGGCGACCTCAGAGTTCCAGGTTGATGCTTTATCCACTGCGCCACCACAGGTCAGGCCTCTCTTTCTTTTTAAAACCCTTCAAAATTCATCTGGACTTGGTGTCTCTATGTAAACCCACGGAAGTGAGGTACGGTACTTTACAGTATCTGGGGTACGGTACTTTACAACAATATGAGAGAGCAATCAATGAACAACTAAAGTGCTGCAACAAAGAATTGATGCTTCTCATCTCTCTCCCTTCCTGTCTGTCTGTCCCTATCTGTCCCTCTCTCTGTCTCTGTCACAAAAAAAAAGAAAGAGAAAAGGAAAGAAAGAAAGAAAGAAAGAAAGAAAGAAAGAAGAAAGAAAGGAAAAAAGAAAGAAAGAGAAAGAAATGTGCATTGGGAAGATTATTCTAGAACAAATGTACACAGTGGCCTGACTTGGATCTGTGGGGCACAGGAAAGGAACATCGAGTGGGTATAGGAGTGTTGGACCCAACCAGACCACCTACTGGCAGATTAGGAAGCCTTTGTCCTCTGCCATTGCAGGCAGAGGAGAATAAATACACCTGAAAATCCAGATGCAGCACAGAGAAGACACAGAGCATGAAGGAACCTTCTCAGCAATTTATATAAAAATTCTCTGAATTTGTAAAATATGCCCATTGGTCTCTGGTAGCACTGCATCTGGAAACCTGAGAATTGTATTATTTGGGAATGCATTTGAGACCTGAATTTCTGAGGAGCTAAAGGTGGCGTGGGTCTGGTTTCTTCCTGTTCACACTTTCACTCTGCTGCCAGTAGAAACGGGTCCTCCCATTCTTCCATGGAGTCTCAAGAGAAACACTTTGAGGACTCACAGACAGGAGGACGAGGTGCTGGTAAGATTCATTGGGATAGAAACGAAGGACGGCCCTCAGTTTCCCAGTGTCCCATCTCCGTCCATCCTGCAGTGGAAGAAGTCCAGCCTTGTCTTCCTCAAGCTCAGAATAAGGACCAGGATCCAGAACGTCTATGCCATTGGTTCTCAGTCTGTGACAAAGCTTAGTCAGTCTCTGTCCCTATTCTGCTAGCTTAGTCTCCATCACTGGCTGTGTTCCAGTCACCGCTGCACTGCCTGGTGTGGACCCAGGCTCATGCTTGAAGCCCACGTGGGGCCCACAGGGCTGCTACGGAGAGAGAGCACGTGAACAAGCACGTGAACAAGCACGTGAACAAAGCGGCTAACAAACGCGTGTTCGCAGAGGAACATGTGTTACCGAGCAAGAGAGAGAGAGAGAGAGAGAGTTTTGCTGAACTTTGAGTGTATTACCTAAGGCTTCAAACTGACCAGTCTCTTTCCCAGTCCTTTGTGGGCTTGTGCTGGGCCCTTCCCCTAATTTCCTGGAACTTCCAGGGTTCTGTGCCGCGTGTTCAATTCAATGCTTTTCTCAGGCTAGAGACTTTCCCGTTATGGTCGCCATTTTTCTCCTACTACGAATGACTCAGTGTAGGGATGTCCCCCTGTGCCATCTTGGCTCCATCTGGGCATGTTCCCAACAGAGGAATTTCCCTGCTGTTTTTATTCCTCACCCTCAGTAATCCTGGTTAATAGCTGGTAACAGGTCCTTCCTGCCCACTTCGGGGACTAGGTCCTGAGTGTGGAGAATGCAGCAGTCTCCTGGGAAGGCTGTGAATGTTGTCACTTCCTAGTGAAGCACGCTTGATGTCCTCAGCAGCTCACAGTAGATAAGGCTTAATGTCTGATTCCCTATGCTCTCTTCCTTTATTAATACTAACTAGCTACACTCACTAACAGCCCTGTTCAGAGCCAATCAGAAAACAGTGCTTTCAAAGGGGGACTTTGCACTGTTTCTCATTGGGAGCAAACTCCTTTCCCCACCCTTTTTTCTAGATAAGAGACTCAGCTACAATAAAGAACTATCGAGTGGCTCAGTGCCTGATTTTCAGCTGGGAGTGCCGAGGGTAAGCGGGAAGAACTGGTGAAAGCCAGGGGTCCAGGCCCCCTTAGGAGAGAGTCTGTGGAGCTTGGTGAGCCTGCAGGGCGTTCCTCACCCAGAGCAGGAATGTGGTGCTGTGACCATGCAGGTGAGGGCACAGTGGGAATGTGGAAGGAAGGCAGGTAAGCCTGCACTCAGAAATCCGTGGGAGGGAGACAACCGGAATGAAGGAGCTTGACAACTGCATGTTCCTAGGAACTTCCTGTGGTCAGGAAGCAGCAAAGGGTTCTTACAGGCTCTGCTGCTCGTCTCTGGGAGTGTGTTCTAAGAGGTTCTAAGGTACGGTTGATGCTGAACTTACGTTTGGCTGTCTGCCTCTTGAGAGCCAATACTCAAGAGTCGGGGCTGGTGGAAGGAACGGTGGTTTATTCAAGAACCAGCAACTTTTGAAGGTGATGGACTAATGTTGCAAAGACCATCTTAACAATTGGGCAGGGGTAGGAGTTTTTGGAAGGAGGGAGAAAAGCAACATTAAAAAGAGGAATTCAAAGGAGGGGGTTGAATGTTCTGCACGGAGGCACTAAGTGCAAGACAATGCAGTCTGTTCAGATAAAAGGTTGAAGGTCCTGACCAGGCAGTGGCACAGTGGATAGAACGTTGGACTGGGATGCAGAGGACCCAGATTTGAGACCCTGACATTGCCAGCTTCAGCGCGGGCTCATTGGGTTTGAGCAAGGCTCACCAGCTTGAGCCCAAGGTCACTGGCTTGAGCAAGGGGTCACTCAGTCTGCTGTAGACCACCAGTCAAGGCACATATGAGAAAGCAATCAATGAACAACTAAGGAACCGCAACGAAGAATTGATGTTTCTCATCCCTCTCCCTTACTGTCTGCCTGTCCCTATCTGTCCCTTTCTCTGCCTCTGCCACACAAAAAAATAAAATAAAATTTTTTTTAAAATAAAAGGTTGAAGGTCAGCCATTCTCCCAGAACGACAATGTCTGGAAGTCAAAGCCAGCTTCTTCTGATTCTTCTGAAGTAAGGTCCTAGAATTCTTAAGGAAACAGGTTGTTTATCCGTAGTCTCTTATTAGTTAACAGATCATCATTTACAGAAATAATGTTAAAAGCATGGTCAGGTGGGTTACAAGGGTTGTGTGTTAAAGACTTACATGTGAAAATCTTCATTATGGAATCATTTGTAATATAGAAAAATGTGAACTAACTTACATTTACAACAATTAAAAAATAAAAAGTAACACACTGTCTAACCAGAGGGGTTTCCAATCTAGGTCTGCTGGCCATTCATGCCTCCTCTTTGGAGAAATGTCTTTTGAGGGCCTCTTCTCATTTTTTAAATTAGATTGTTTGGTTTTCTGGTGTTAAGTGGTCAAAATATGTCCAGAAATATTCACCTTTATATGAAGCAAAGTATATGATTACCATTATACATTACTTATATTTTATTCTTTTATGGGTTTCATTTATATTATATACCTCTGTGGTTTGAAAAAAAATTTTTTTCATTATTTATTCATTTTAGAGAGGAGAGAGAGTAGAGAATATGAGAGAGAAAGGGGGGGAGGAGCAGGAAGCATCAACTCCCATATGTGCCTTGAACCAGCGACCTCAGTGTTCCAGGTCGACGCTTTATCCACTGCGCCACCACAGGTCAGGCCCTCTGTGGGTTTTTTAATTTTAAAATTGTCTATAATCAGGAATAAAAATAATAAATATCGTCTCCAAATAATTAGAAATTTGTTTCGCACTTGAAAACCTTTTTAAAATGAGATTTATTTCTTCTTTAAAATACTTTAAATACTTTTATTAACAGCTCTGGCCGGTTTGTCAGTGGTAGAGCATCAACCTGGAGTGTAAATGTCCCAGACATTCCTGGTCAGGGCACAAAGGAGAAGCTCCCATCTGCTTCCCCACCCTTCACCTCACCCTTCTCTCTCTCTCTCTCACTCTCTCTCTCCTCCCCTCCTGCAACCGTGGTTCAATCAGAGCAACTTGACCTGGAAGCTGAGGATGGCTCCATGCCCTCCACCTCAGAACTAATTGCTCATGTTGCAAGGAAGCAGAGCCCCAGATGGACAGAGCATCGCCAACTTGTGGGATTCCCAGGTGGATCCCGGGTCAGGGCACATGCGGGAGTCTGTCTCTGCCTCCCCTCTTCTCACTGAATCAATTCTAAAGAAAGAGGAAGGGAGAGACAGAGAGAGAGAGAGAGAGAGAGAGAGAGAGAGAGAGAGAGAGAGAAACATTGATCTGTTCCGGAGTGTGCCCTGACCTGGCATTGAACTTGGGGATCAAACCAGCAACCTCTGTGTTTCAGAGCTAACTCTAATTAACCAAGCTATCCGGCCAAGGTCCCACTTGGGAACTTTAAAACTTAAAATATTCAGATGATTATACAAGTGCAGAGTGAAAAAGACTTCAGCTCCTGCTCTGAGTGAAAGGGGAGCCACCAGAAGGGGTGAGTGGAGGAGGGAGGGGAAGTGAGTCAGGAACCTCTGGCTGGTGAGCTGAGCATAGACTGTGGGGACTCCAGTGAATCCGGGACTCAGGGAGGAGGGTCCTGTGCTCCTCAGAGTGTGATGGGGGAGGCGGGAGCTGGCTGTCCCAGGGAATTGTGGGTAAGTGGAAGTCTTCCTTATTTGAATAGTAGAACCAAGAGTTGCCTGTAAGCTAGGGTTCAAGTACATACATTTAACATTATATATTTTTGGAATGAATTCCATGTTGAAATCAAACGTTAAGAGGCTCACAAAGAGACATTTGTAGAGGAGGTTCTTGTGTCACCAGTGGTCATGGTTGAACTCAAAATTCGTCCTGGGAGGGAGAGGTCTCCATGAAGAATTCTCCATCTTCTTCCAGGTCATTATTTCTACTCAGCTCATTCTGGTGTCTCTCTCTCTGCACAACAGGTAAAAAGGGTGATGTCCCTGGTCTTCCACCTGCTTGACCTCTCTCTCTTCCTCATCTTGGTCCAGTGGCTCATCCTCTGCTCAGGTAGGGAACAGTTCTGCATTTATGTATCTAAAGCAGTTACCTGCAGTGCCAGTATGAACCTTGGACTCCTCCATCCCTGGAAGGCCCATCCCGACTGACCTTCTGTTAGAATTGAGAGGCTCTCTAGGAGTTTCTTACCTTGCTCTCCCTGCCTGGAGCCCCCTTCCCTTCTGCCCCAGCTCTCACTAATGGAGCACTCCCTTCTACTGTCCAGCTCAGATTGCTGTGGTTGGACCTCCTGACCCCATCCTGGCCGTGGTGGGTGAAGATGCTGAGCTACCCTGTCACCTGTCCCCAAAGATGAACGCTGAGACCATGGAGCTGATGTGGGTGCGACCCAGCCTCAGGCAGGTGGTGCTCACGTATGCACATGGGAAGGAAGAGACACAGGTAGCAGAGTATCGAGGGAGAACTTCGGTTTTAAGAGAGGACATCACTGAGGGGACGGCTGCTCTCTGGATTCACAACGTCACTGTCTCTGACAATGGAGAATACCAGTGTATTTTCCAAGATGGAGATTTCTATGAAAATACGATGGTGGAGCTGAAGGTTGCAGGTGAGCCTCGGGTCTTTTCTGAGTTCGTTCTCCCACAGAGATCTGGGATCAGAGGCTCCACACCCACCTCAGAGCACCTCTGACTACTCACTAGCACCTGCCTCACCCCCTTCCAACTCTGCCTCTCTGAGGACCTTGACAGACACAGGTTGTCCTCCAGGGACAGTTCCTCCTGTGTCAGGTGAAGAAGTCCCTCATGGCGGCCACCAGGGTCTAAGCAGGGAAGTGGAAATCATGGATAAAATCAATGAGAAACTTCCCTCAGCAGGTGTCACACACCTGTTTGGGTTCAGCTGAGCTCCAGACAGTGGCCATGGTTCCCCATG
This sequence comes from Saccopteryx leptura, assembly GCF_036850995.1. Lineage (NCBI taxonomy): Eukaryota > Metazoa > Chordata > Mammalia > Chiroptera > Emballonuridae > Saccopteryx > Saccopteryx leptura. The sequence continues at coordinate 80,448,980 of NC_089513.1, read as the reverse complement.
TGTGCGCTGCTGTGGGTCCAGGAGACTGACCTGCAGGGACAGCATCTGTGTTGCCAATGTCGTCCTACCAATGGCCACAAGAACACACCTGTAGTTGAACAAGTTGTGTTCAGTACTTGTTGCAGGGAGGGTAAATGCACACATGTGCAATGCATGCAGTGTCTCAGTAAAAGGGTGTCAGGGAAGACTTGGTATAACTTTTGGGCTCTGAGGGGATTTGGGGAGGGTTTATAGAAGTAGAGATTTGTTCCAGATCAGATGCTGTCAGGATGGTGCAGGAGTGTAACTGGTCATTCACAGCCATGATAGGATGATAAGTTTAGTTGTTGTAGTCAGGACACTGGTCATGTTATCTCTGTGCTCAAACCCAATTGTCAAGTGGTCTTGATTTTGTCCTGACCCATCACAGTGACAAAGCACCTTGTCTGATGCTGCTGTTCCCTGAAATTGCTCACGTGCAGACCTCACAGTGGCATTTTTCTTTCTCAGGACACAACCTTGCCCTGTGGCTTCTGCCTGGGTTAATCAACGGGGAGCCCAGCAGAGAATGGAATTGAGGGTATGGTTTAGTCCTGGCTCTGTCCTGAAAAATAGCCTCAGCTAAGTATAGTTCTTTCCTGGAACCACAAATCCCCCTGAGAAAGCCCTTTTTAAGAGACTGTATTATTTCAGGTCTGTAAAAGGTTTCTTTCCTCTTCCCTTTCGGTTTAGGTGTTTAGGGACCACTGGAAACAACTCCACTATTCCTGGACCTTGGTCATCTCTCTGCCATGTAGTTATTTTCACCTCTGCACAACCACATTACTTAATGTTTCCTGGGTTAAGATACCTGAGAAACAGGCTGATAATGATACCATTAATTACATCCAGAGTTTATCCCAGGGACTTACATACAACACATTACTTAAATGGTGCCATGACAATGGGCATATCTTTCCCATCACATGGTAAGGACAATGGCTTACGCAGGACAAGAAGGGATAAATAAGGGTTCTGAGGCAGGACTCAGCCAAGATAAGGGGGGAAAATTTACTTGCTTTTCCAGGGTGAGGTGAGAACTTTTCCCAGAAATCACAGCATGTTTGGACATGGGACAGGGGTCCTGCAGACTCTAAGGGGATTTAGAGGAACCAGCTCTATTCCGGCCCACATTTAACTGAATCTAGCATGAGGGTCAAACAACATTCAGGTGGTGGTCACATCATGGAACTGTCTCTCCTGCACAGCACACGTCTGTAAACAGCTCCTCAGTGGAACCCTGCTGGAGTTCTCTAGAGTGAGTGTGCCCTCCATTCCTGAGGAGACCCTCAGCAGTACAGAGGGCTCCCTGTAATCCAGGCTCGTTTTTCCTTCCACAGCGCTGGGCTCTGATCTTCACATTGAAATGAAGGGCTATGAGGATGGAGGGATCCGTCTGGAGTGCACGTCTGCAGGCTGGTATCCTCAGCCCCACATCGAGTGGAGAGATGACAGGGGACAGAACTTGTCCTCTGTGGCAGCACCTGTGACTGCAGACAGCCTGGGTCTATATGCAGCCTCAGCATCTGTGACCGTGGAAGGCGACTCTGGGAGGGGGATCTCCTGTATCTTCAGAAACCCCCTGCTCAGCCAGGAAAGGACAGCCAGGGTTTCCATTGCAGGTGAGTGCCCTGCCGCTACCCTGTGCTTAGCTGTGGCCCCTGGGGGCAGCGATGTCTCTCTGCTGCTGACTTGAGCCTTTGCAGTGGACGTAAGGCACAGAGCAGGGACCTGGGTGCTTCTTTCCCCCATAAAGTTGTTCATGTCACAAACCGCTTTGAGCATTTCCTGCATACCACAGACTGACAGACAATGGGAATTGTGGGCAAATGGCAAAGATCAGCAAAGACATGGTAAAATGGAGGAGGGGGAATATGTAAACCCATATCTTATGGGAAGGGATAACCCTTTTAAAACAGAAAACAACCCTGTAGAAAAATGATAAAAGAGCATGAACTATCAGCTCACAAGAAAGAAATCACCCCATGAAAAAATGTTCAATATCACTGAATAATGAAATGTTTTCCACCTTTGATATTGTCAATAAAACAAAATATGAGGTCATTGGAAAAACATTCTGATAACAGGCTTGTAGGGAGACAGTCACTCTTAGATGTTTGTTGCTACAATGTGGTATATTTCTGGTATACATTGGCCTATCTTCTCTTTGGACAATAGAGCAATCTTTATTCAAATACTTAATTATTGATTCAAAAGCCCAGTTCTGCAAATTTATCTGACAGATCAGCTTGCAATTGATAAAATGATCCATGTGAAATGCTACTTTTTTTTGTTGTTGTTGTATTTTTTGTATTTTTCTGAAGCTAGAAACCGGGAGAGACAGTCAGACAGACTCCCACATGCGCCCGACCACCAGGGGGGGATGCTCTGACCCTCCGGGGCATCGCTCTGCTGCGACCAGAGCCATCCCCAGCGCCCAGGCCATCTTTGCTCCAATGGAGCCTCCACTGCGGTAGGGGAAGAGAGAGACAGAGAGGAAAGAGAGGGGGAGGGATGGAGAAGCAAATGGGCGCTTCTCCTGTGTGCCCTGGCCGGGAATCGAACCCTGGACTTCTACACGCCAGGCCGACGCTCTACCACTGAGCCAACTGGCCAGGGCCTGAAATGCTACTTTTTATACCATTAATTAAAATAGCACAAAGATAGAGACTCTTCTATGCCCTCCATTGTGAAGGGTTTTATTGTGAGAGGAAACACAGATGCCTCTCTGTGCTGACATGACTGTCCCCAAGGCACTGAACAGAGAGAGCAGGAGTCAGACCAGCTGGGACAGAGTGCTGTGTTTGCTGTGAGCAAGAACAAATGAGGATATGTGTATATTTTTAAAATGTAATAAACACTTGGGTGGCACTCTATGAGTCAGGCACTTCATTAGCATTAATTGAATCCTTTTACCTGTTGGGACACCAGGAACATTATGGTGAAGTCATTAGTTCCAGGTCACATGCTAGTCAGGCAGAAGTCCCAGAATGGGATCCCAGGCCCTCCAGCTCCAAGATTTTAATCACATATAGAGCTGACTAATGAGAACTAATAAATAGGGCACTGAACCAGGGAGTGGAGTTCAATTACTTTGTATATATTGTTTGATATTTGAACTATCCCCATGTGAAAGGCAGACATTTCAAGACAATAGTGTTATGTGACAGTAAAAATTCTGGACACTTCGGGAAGAGAACGATCTGTCCCAGACACCCCGAGACCCCGCAGGGCGAGCGGCTGATGCTGTCCCTTTGCAGGTCCCCTCTTCTGGAGCGCGCAGCCCTGGGTGGTGGCCGTCGCGGTGACCCTGCCGGCTCTGCTGGGGCTCCTGGCGGCGGCGGGGTTCTTCCTGTGGCGACAGCAGAAGAGAAACGAGGGTCTGTCCACGGAGATAAAGAGGGAGCGAAGGGAGAAGGAAGAAGAATGGGCGGAGGAGCAGCAGGAGCGAAGCGCCAAAGGTGAGTACCGGCTGCAGGAGCGCGACCGCCCCGCCCCAGCCCGCGCCCCCACCGCGCCCGTCCCCCCTCCATCCCCGTGATGGGACTTTTTTCTGCTTATTTCCAGAGAAGCTGCAGCGCGAACTCAGTAAGTACCGGTCCGCGCGTCCCGGGGTCCCGGGGTCCCTGCGTCACGCGCTTCACAGACTCCTAACTTGTTCCCTGCAGGGTGGATGAGGATCCAGTACCTGGCACGTGAGTGTCCCGGATTCGTCCCAGACTCTCTGCTCGGATATGATCCCGCCCTTCCCTCACCCCTAACCGCCCGGGGGTGGGGGAGATAAGGACGCTGATGGGGCAGCCGGGCAGGGGTTTTCTCAATGGAGAAGGGGCTTCAGTCTCCACCGGGGGCCGCTCGCACCGGGACATCCAGGGGACACAGGAAAGGACAGGGGCGGGGGAGGTGGACTCAGTGTGTGAGGTCCTCCCCTCCCTGGTGGCTTTACATAGTCTGTAGTCTGCTGAGAAGAAACCAGAGGACAGAGAAGTGTCCCTTAAAAATACGAGTGTCTGCCGTGTCAGTTGTCACAGAAATACCTGCTGGAAAATACAGTATCTGAGATTTTCTCATTAAGTTGCATAGATGGATTCTAGCACACACACACACACACACACACACACACACACACACACACACACACACGTATGCACACAGCGAGCCCATGCCCAGGTACAAGAGTAAAGTAGGCACCCCTCACCTACTGGGACCCCTAGGGGATGCCTGAAACCGTGGATAGTACCACATCCTGTACACACAGGTTTATGTCCTTTTCTCTGAAAGGAAGGCTTCTCACTGGCATACATGTGTTGCCAACATCACTACTCTTGCCTTTTCGGGCAATTACTAAGTAAAATAAGGGTGAGTTGAACACGAGTACTGTGATACTGCCCCAGTAGATCTGATCACCCAGCAGGCTCCTAAGTGACTAAGGTGAGGGGGTGGGGTCCACAGTGGGGACATGCTGGACACAGGCACGGTTCTCCCTGGGATGGTGGCAGTGGCATGGCATGATGTTTCATCAAACTACTCAGAGAAATGTACAATTTAAAAGGTATGAATTGTGTATTTCTGGTATTTTCCACTTAATATTTCTTGACCACTCTGAAAGGAAGGTAGCAAACTTTGGAAAGCAACACGCAGACAAGGGTGACTGCTGTGCAGACAGGTACACACAGATCTGCAGTGACAGCTGGGACAGCTCGTGCAGGGTGCCTGCAGGGTCACTAGATGCAGTGGATTTAAAGAGGGGGGAGCAGAGAACTGAACAGGCAGAGGGAGAGGCAGGAAGGGGGGGTGGTCAAAAAAGAAATCAGATGAGTGCAAGAGGAAGAGAAAGGAAATGACTCTGAAATGACATTCAGGTGACTCTGCTGTCTCCCCTTGTAGGTGAGAAGTCTCAGGCCTACGCTGGTGAGTGACTCTGATGCTCTCTGTGTACAAAGCATTTAAACCCTCTCTCTCCTGGTGAGTAATGATCAGATCCACCTCAGAGGCCCATTTTCTGTGGGCACCACCCAGCCTTCCTGGACACTCAGAGAGGACCTTCCACCTACAGTGTCCCCTCACCCTGCTGACACAGATGCCCGCACACCTGGGCAAGCATGGCCATGTCGCCTGCAGCTCCAGTGTGATGGAGAGAAACCCAACATGCAGAGAGGTTTCTGCCTGAGCCGCAGAGCTGTAGATGCAGGAAACCGGATGTTGGAAGAGACTGAGGAGAGGAGGGAGAAGAGGCTTAGTGAGGGGGATGGTGGGGGAAGGACAGAAATGATGGCCTTTCCTTGTCTGTGTCTCCTTCCTTTCAGACTGGAAGACAGCCCTCTTCCAACCTGGTGAGTGAGTCACTTTATGTTCCCAATGACAACAACCAAGGGACCCTGCTCCCTTTTTCTTCTCTAACTCTTGACTGGAATGGTTTTGGGTGGGTGACTTGAGGTCCTGGTCTCAAAGGTGTGTCCACCTTCTGCTGCTGAGGACGCAGAAAACCAGGGACAGTTGATGTCCTGGGCTCCACAGGTCTTTGGAAGAAAGAGGTGGGAGGGGTGGAGCTGGGGGAAGGGGCTGCAGGAGAGTCAGGATGGGGCCTGACCAGGCTTCCACCCCTCCTGCCCCTGTGTATCCTCAGGTTACACAATGTTTCTGATCTTTAGTGTCCTCACTTTAGATGATGGTGGAAATTCTTACTATGTGAGGTTGAGGTGAAGATTAAATGACATAATGAATGCATATTGTCGAAAACACCAACAGGAAAGAAATAGCCTGTTTAAGTGGGCGTTTTTCTGATGGTAATGACCATGGTAAGGAGAAGATATTCTAAGGCCTAGAAAAGAAGCCACTCCTTAGAATGTAACAGAATGTAACAGACTGTGTTATAGGGTAATTGACTCACATGGGGTAGGGTCAGATCACACAGAAACCAGCAATCTGCACAGATTTTTCACCGCTACAGATGTGTTGCCTTTTTTTTTTTTTTTTTTTGCAGAGACAGAGAATGAGTCAGAGAGAGGGATAGACAGGGACAGAGAGAGATGAGAAGCATCAATCATTAGTTTTTCATTGCACGTTGCAACACCTTAGTTGTTCATTGATTGCTTTCTCATATGTGCCTTGACCGTGGGCCTTCAGCAGACCGAGTAACCCTTTGCTCAAGCCAGTGACCTTGGGTCCAAGCTGGTGAGCGTTGCTCAAACCAGATGAGCCCGCGCTCAAGCTGGCGACTTCAGGGTCTCGAACCTGGGTCTTCAGCATCCCAGTCTGACGCTCTATCCACTGGACCACCGCCTGGTCAGGCTGTATACTTTTCTTATATAGATACTATAACTTAGGAACTAATGATTGACAGGAGAAAAGGACAAAGAATGTGTTAGCAGCAGGCCATAAGTTTCGGTCTTTTGATGGATGATTCTCTATAATCGATACTGTAACCAGTTTGGTATTGATCTCATTTGTCCTGACATTCGAGCTGTTACAAACAAAAATGTTTAAGGCTGTATTTAAAGGAACACAGCCATTCATCACCTAGCAGGCTTTGGTGTGCTTGCTGAGGACAGTGAGATTGGTCAAAGGTCACAACATGTAAAGATGAAAGAACTCTGTGACACAGAGATGCAGTTGGTTTTGTTCACTGTCACCTCTGCACAGTGATTAATGAGGGGTTAAGCTCTGGCTGGATAGTTTTGTTGGTTAGTTAGAGCATCATCTTGATATGCAAAGGTTGTGAGTTCAATCCCCTTGGTCAGGTAACATACACTAACAGGTTTTGTTTTTTATTTTTTATTTTTATTTTTTGAGAGAGAGAGAGAGGGAAGGAAAGAGATGAGAAACATAAACTTGAATTTGCAGCACTTTAGTTGTTCATTGATTGCTTCTCCTACGTGCCTTGACAGAGTGGGAGGGGGGAGTTTCGTTGGCTCGAGCTGAACCAGTGACTCTTTGCTAAACCAGCAACCTTGGGTTCAAGCCCAAGATCCCACACTCAAGCAGGCGACCTCACGATTTCAAACCTGAGACTTCTGTGTCCCAGGTAGAGGCTCTACCCACTGTGCCACCACCAGTCGAACAGGGAATAGACTGATGCTTCTGTCTCTCTCTCTCTCTCTCAAATAAAAATTTTTTAAAAGAAAAAAAAGAGGGTTTAGAGAAGGAACTACTAGCATGGGCAGGGGTGGCATTAAAGGAAACCAGCAAGGATGAATGGTGCCCCAGGGCTCCCACAGTGGGAGCTGTCACCACCCCTAGGCTGAAGGGGGAGGGACAGGGAGCAGTCACTGGAGCCCAGAGGAAGCTGGAGCTCAGGGAGAGGCTGCCTGAGAGGAGTCAGGCTCTGTCAGAGCATCTCCAGTGGAGGAAGTGGGGGAGTCAGTGCTGGGCCTCTTTCCTTTCTCCTTCCTGTCTCAGCTGGTACTTCCCCTTGGCCAAACCCAGCAGATCACCAGAGACCAGGAACCCAGTGCTGTTCTCCATAAATGACTGATTTGGGGGGTCAGAGTGTGGGCACAGGTGGGGAGAGGACAGGAGAACTCACAGAGCCCCAGCATGGCCCCAAGCACAGAAGAGACGTGGTCCATGTTATCACACCAGGCACTTCCTGCCTGGCCAGCCGGCCTTGGGCTAAATATGCCATACAGCTTGCTGTAGTCCAACCTGAGATTAGTATTTTTACACCTATTGTACTAATATAAAATTGAGACTCTAGATATTATGTAGGTTGTATCTTGAGAGAAAGAGATACAGTGCTGAAAATGAAGTCACCCAGCTCAGGAGAAGGGAGCAAGGGCTGAATTTGAGTCCATGTGACTGTGCACACAGGTGGGCACGGTCGTGTTGGGGAGGGAAACAGGGAGAAGGTGGAAGGTGACAGCTCACTATGGGGGTTAGAATGACCACAACCCTCCTCACCCTCCCCATCCATATTGAACTCTCTCCCTTCCCTGTGGGTTCTCTTGGCCTGGCTGAGGGTCACATCCAAGACAGGCTGGGGACCTCAGGCTCTCATCTCAGGCCTTATCAGCCAGACCCAGGCCTTGTAGCTGTTACTCTAAGTTCCAGGAACCATGGCTGACTCCACACTATCTGAACCCTCTGCAGCTGATGTGTTTCTGGATCCGGACACCGCGCACCCCAGCCTCATTGTTTCCCAGGACCAGAGGAGCGTGCAGTGGACATGCAACCTGCAGGGCCTGCCAGACAACAACAAGAGATTTGTCTGGCATCCCTGTGTGCTGGGCTGTGAGAGCTTCACGTCGGGGAGACACTTCTGGGAGGTGGAGGTGGGGAACAGGAAGGAGTGGTGTATTGGGGTGTGCACGGAGAATGTTGACAGAAAATATTACGTTAAAATGTCACCCAACAATGGATTCTGGGCAATGAGCCTGATTGAGAATAAATTCCTGGCTCTCATGGACTGTGACATAGAACTGACAGTTGTCAACCATCCTGAAAGAGTGGGGGTTTTCCTGGACTATGAGTCAGGGGAGGTCTCCTTCTACAACGCCAGTGATGGGTCACACATCTGCACTTTGCCACACACCTCCTTCTCTGGGCCTCTGAGGCCTATTTTCAAGATTTCGATGTTGGAGTCCACTGCCTTGACCATTTACCCAACATCAAAACAAGTGGACAGTTCCCTCATGCCAGACCCAGTGCCTGACCCTTCCTTGGAGACCTCAGTGGTCCTGGGCTCAGATGATGAAAATGAGGACCCTCAGGTTGAAGTAATGCCTTTGCTTCTGCCATTGAGAGAATACTAGCTAAAAACACCCCGAGTGAAACACTTCACTAATATTAGTTCAGTTTCCCACGTGACAGATGAGGAGACGAGGAGGCAGAGACTGAGTTAACTTTCCAAGGGTGACTCAGCTGATGTCCAGCAACCACAGCTGACATTTATAAGTCACTTACAATGTACTGGGTGCTAAATGCCTGAGGGGAATTTGACTCACTAATTTTCCCAACAACTGTGTGAGGCAGCTTCATTTTGAACATGAGGAAACTGAGGCAGGGCCAAGTAAAATGACATATATAATTCATACACAAACTCGTGGCTGCTGGGAGAGGTTCAGCCTCTGCACCCTCCCTCTACTACTTCTGGTCTGTTCCTCTGCCTCCTGCTGTTCCTCTTCGGAAGGGTCGCATGCAGCCCTGATTTTCCCTTCCCAGGGCACCAAGAGTAAAGGTCACTTTAAGTTACTATGAAAGTCATACCCAACTGGGATTCTTCAAGGTCAAATGTCAGTGCCGTGGCCCACTACTTCACTGACTGGCTCTGCAGACGACTTTTTGCAGAGAATGAATTCACAGTGACCACATCACACAGGGCTGAGAAGAGACGAGAGGCCAACATCTTAACCAACAATGTGGCCTGTGATCACAGAGCAGAACCAACCGCCCTACTTCATACCTAATGGTCATCTGTAAAATATGAATTTGGAAGAAGGAAGCTAGATGAGCTTCAATGAACTGTCCATCACATTCTAGATCCATCTGCAGAAAAGGGTCATCCCACCTCTGGTCATTCACTGATATTACTGGAGGTTCCTTTTACCCGGTGGGTCCTGGGGAGAAGCCACTCTTCATCATCTTCACTATGAGTGCTCACGTCTGCGTGCCCTCTGCCCTGTGTGTGGTTGTCAAGTTATATTTGTTAAATAAATTATGCTAATAAACTCCACTTTCAACAAAGCTGCTTCTAGATTTTATACCCCCTAAAGTATATTCACCACCGTTTCACAGTTTACCTCCTTGAAACATTTTCACAAAATCTTATTATATTAGCTTTCTTTTTTTTATTTTTTATTTATTCATTTTAGAGAGGAGAGAGAGGGGGAGAGAGAGGAAAGAGAGACAGGGGGGAGGAGCTGGAAGCATCAACTCCCATATGTGCCTTGACCAGGCAAGCCCAGGGTTTTGAACCGGCGACCTCAGCATTTCCAGGTCAACGCTTTATCCACTGCGTGACCACAGGTCAGGCTATATTAGCTTTCTATTGCTTCTATGGTCAATAACCACAAACTTCAGGACCTAATACGGCACAAATGTACTACCTCACATTTTGTGGGTCAGAAGTCCCACGTAGCTCTAGTTGGGCTAAAACCAAGGCGTCTGCAGGCTGGGTTCCTTTCTGCAGGATCTAGGAAGGAGTCTGCTTCTTGCTCATTCTGATTATTGGCAGAAACGAGTTTCCTGCAGTGGTGGGACCCAGGTTGGCACTCCTTGCTGGCTGTCAGGGGAAGCTGAGAGCTCTGCAGGCTGGGAACATCTGGAGGTGTTCTTGCAGGAGCAGGTGTGAGGGAACAATTCAGGTGAAGGGAATGGCGTGGGGACAGAGTCCCAGTCCTGGAGTAATTGCTGGTGGGGACACTGTTAGTGTGCCAACTGCAGTGTCGAATTGAGTCAGAACGGAATGAGAGGCCTGCAAGGAAAGCATTTAAGCCCATGCTGGAAATATTAAGAAATGTGCTTTGGGAAGATTATTCTAGAAGAAATGTATGCCATGTCCCATTTGGGATCTACGAGTGGAGGGGTACTGGATCCAAAGAGACCATCTACCAGAAGAAGAGGAAGCCTTTGTTCCCTGCCATCATCCTGCGGGCACTGGAGTGCCACCTCTTGCGGGAAAGAAATACCTTTCTCCTCTGACTCAGTAACCACACATTTCTGACTCCATAGTTTCTGAGAGACAAGGTCTCCATAACAGCTGCGGTAACTGCTGTCTGTCTCTGGTCTCTACACCCCAGCTGGTCCTTGTCCCCCGTGTCTCCTCCATCCCCACAAGTCCAGCAACTTGAAAGCGATTATTAGGCTTTAGAGAGAGTGTGCTTATGTGCACCTCATGACTGCCACTCACTGCGTAAACCCGCCACAAACACAGACTCACACACACACACACACGCACACACACACACAACAGCGACCCATAACACGCAGGGAATTGTAAGACTGTGGGGAGGGAGGAACAAGCAAAAAACAAAAACAAAAACAAAACCCGTACATTGCCTCTGAAAATAGAAAGAGAAACTAAAAATTCCAGATAATCTCAAAAGGCTGCTGCAGAAGTGCCTGTTTTAATGCTGTCTGTGTATTCTACCTAGCAACTGGTGAGGAGTAGACTCGGCGATGCCATTGGCTGGTGGGCCCGCCGCCGGCCAATCCCGGACTCCGAACGGTCCCTGGAAATCTTGGGATTCTGGTCACAAGGAACACCGGGTCCCGGTCCCCGCCGCACACAGCCTGTGATGGGAGGACAGGAGTAGGTTTCTTCTCCTCTGTCGGGACGTTCTCTCCTCCGGCTGTGGCTGTGCCCACGGGCGGCTCAGAGAGAAGGACAACCGGAAAGTCATCGTTTGAGCGTCAGCGGAGAGAAGACGCGGAAGTGCAATCTGGCAGGTGGGGCCGCGGGGGCCGCTGCGCTCCGTGTGGGGCGGGGGGGGGGGGGGGGGGGGGAGGGGCGGATCACGTGGGAAGGGCGGGTCCCCGGAGAGGGGCTTCCGGGGGGGACTCCACGCCTGGCCTCCCTGGGGTCGCTCAGGTGCTGCCTGGAGGAGGAGGTTGTGGAAGGATGTCGGGTGACGACCGCAGAAACTGAGCTCTGTCCCCAGAAGTGACCCGACCCGAGCAGGGCGACTGGGGAACGCTCACTTACTCCTGGAATGTTCATGAGCGCGTCTGTGCGGAGTCGCTGGACCTGAAGAGGAGGAAGGGGGATGCCCAGGACACAAGTGGGGGCTCTGATGTCACCAACACGGGTTACAGGGTCGTTACCTAGATCAGGACGGTGGTGCCAGTCTCCCTGGTGATTTCTCCAGTTCTGCGCCCCCAGGCCTGTGGTCCGGCCTCCCCTGGGTGACCGTCCTCCGTGCTATGGAGCCGGCTGCTTCCCTGCACGTCTCCCCGCCTGACCCCCGGCAGTTCTTCGCCCTCCTGGGCTTGTCCGCACTGGTCTCAGGTAGGGCGCTGCCATCGGCTCCTATCGACGCAGAAAGGGAAGCCCACACTTCTCGCTGCGGTTGTGTTCACCCATCCTTCATTCTGCACGTGTTCACTGAGTTTATACCAACACAGCCCAATAAAAGGCAAATAGCTTCAAAATACACACATTGTTATCATTCAAACTTGTAATTAATGTCAACTGTTCCATGGACACATTTAACAGTTTTTTTAGTCCAAATTTTCATATGCTTTATGAGTATCTTACACTGACAGCAAGTTTTATTTGGGACTGGCTAGTGGCTACCAGGTTGGACAGCTCCAGCTCCTGCTGTGCTCCAGGCCTGCGATGCCCTGGTCAGCAGGAGAAAGCCTCTGTCTGCACAGGGTGTGTGGGGGGCTAAGGGTGGACTCCTCTCTGTTCTGTTCACCGAGCTCTGGCAGCCTCAGCAGACACTTAGTAGACATCTCATGCTCCAGCCAGCACAGCTGTGGGCCCCAGAATCCTCAGCCCAGGACGCCCCTCGGTCCTCCCCTGGAATAGCCACCTGCTTTCCTGCCTTCTATATTGGAAGGCTGGTAGGTACCTCAACTGATTCTGCCCCTTTGTTGAACAGCCCAGTTTACTGTCGTGGGGCCAGCTGACCCCACGTGGGTCTTGGTGGGAGAAAGCACCGTGTTAAGCTGCCACCTGTCACCTGAGAGAAGTGCCCTGGACATGGAGGTGCGGTGGTTCCGGTCTCAGTTCTCGCCGGCCGTGCTGGTGTACAAGGGCGGGCGCGAGAGGACGGAGGAGCAGATGGAGCAGTACCGCGGGCGGACAACCTTCGTGAGCGAAGACATTAACAAGGGGAGGGTGGCCCTGGTCATTCACAATATCACCGCCCACGACAACGGCAGCTACCGCTGTTATTTCCAACAAGGCAGGTCCTACGAGGAGGCTGTCGTGCACCTAATGGTGGCAGGTACATTGTTTCACTTGTTTGGTGGCTTTTTCCTAAAATACTCTGTAACCCAGAGGGCAGCTTCTTCCTGCTGGAAGACCAAAGGATGAGTGTCCACTGACCAGTGGATATCGAGTCTTTAGAAGCTCACTAAGCTCAGCGGGGACCTTGAGTAGCGGAGAATGTTCAATCCCTACAGATTATTATCACGCTACTATATAGAATTCTCTAAGGGCCTTCACCAATAACATGCTGTAGAATTAAACATTTTAGACATTTTTGTTTGTCCCCAGGCCTGGGCTCCAAGCCCCTCATTGAAATGAAGGGCCACCAGGATGGGGGTGTCCGGCTGGAGTGCTCATCTGTAGGGTGGTTCCCAGAGCCCCACGCAGTGTGGAGGGACCCTTATGGTGAGGTCAAGCCCGCCCTGGAGGAGGCTTACACCCAGGAGACAGGCGGACTCTTCAGGGTCACCATGGCCGTGGTCATCAGGGACAGCTCTGTGAGGAACATAGCCTGTTCCGTCAACAACACCCTCCTCGCCCAGGAGAAGAATTCTGTGATCTTCATTCCAGGTTAGTTCCCTGACCTCTGAGGACCCCGTCCTGCAGGCAGGAACCTCAGCAGACAGATGGGAGCTTGAGGGAGGATTGGGGACAGGGGTGGGCGTGGGAGGGTCCTGGGCCTGAAGAGCACAAGCTACAGCGAGCTGAGGCGTCTCCCCTCCCACAAGGGGACAGCAGACAGTCTCCAATCGTAAGAATAAGACCGTCTTCTCTGAGGATAAACCTGCTAGCATTTCCCTTGTTGTGGTTCTGATCCTGCATCAAGTTTTACACATTTGAACAATCATAAAGCCTGCAGGGTGGAATGGGCACAGAGCTGTCTACCCCTGATGCTGTGTTATATTGACGCCCTCCTCCCCAGTGGGATATTCCAAGGAGACATCTGCAGAAAGTCTACATTCCTAAATTCATTCAACAAATAATGAGCAAGGATCCCATATGTTCAAGGCACTGTTCTAGAAACCAAGTATCATCAGAGAACAAAATGCATGAATATCCTTACCCTCATGGGGTTCATATTCTACAGCAGCAAAGAGTAAGCATTAAAACAGTTGCTTAATCTGTTCTATCAGATAGTGTTAAGTTCTGTAGAGAATTAACCGGGGGAGTATGTAGGGAGGGGGAGGGGCTTGGGGCCTTGTAATTATAAACATGATAGTAAGGAAAGGCTTCAACAAAAACTGGCAATTAGGCAAGTGAGGAATGAGCTAGCCAGGCAGCAGAAATAGCACATGCAAGGGGCCTAAGGCAGGAGCTTGTCAGGCAGTTTCAAGGAACCCCACGAGGTCTGTGTGGATGGAATGGATTGAGTGTATGAGAGTAGAAGGAAATGAATTCAGTTCTGGAATGTGTCCAGACCACATGGGGCAGTGTAGGGCATGGGTAGACTTTGGCCTTTAGTCTTAGTGAGATAGGAAACATTGCAGGGGAAAAAATAACAAGATAGCCCCAAAGCAGCTGTGCTGAGGAAGGACAGCACCAGATGTGGCAGAAGGCGGGAGGAGGGCGTGGCAGTTATCAGGCAGTAGTGCAGGTGGCCGCCCCAGGATGGTGGCTGCAGTTGGCTCTTGTTCACCCAGTCTTTCCCACGGTGACTCCAGGTGCTTATGCTCGTCTGTGTCCTGGGCCCTGTCAAACGACAAAAATAAAACTAACTGGAAGTTTTCTGTTCCTGCTTCCAGAATCCTTCTTCCCCAGCACGTCTCCCTGGATGGTGGCCCTGGCTGTCACCCTGCCTGCCCTCCTCCTCGTCATCGTCAGGGGCATCTGTCTCATCAGAAAACTCCACAAGGACAAAGAAATGTTGTTGGTAGGAAAAGATTTAGAAAACAGAGAGAAAGAAATTGCACATAACGCACTGGAGAAAGAACGTGTGGAAAAAGAGAAAGAACGTTTAATGAAAGGTAAGAGTAAAGGGTAGTTTGCTGGCATCTAAAGAACACCACTCAGGCATGTGGAATCTGGAACACAGAGGATGGAAGAGATAGAGCCAGAGCTTGGTGCCCCCATGCCAGTCACTGGCTTCACCCACCTCAAATTTTGAATGCACTCATCGGGCTACAGAGAGCAGTACAGTGTTGAAAAGCAAAAAAACAACAACAACAAAAAAAACTTAAATCAGTACTGATGATATCCACTCACCTGGTCCTGTATCATTTCTGGTATCTGGACTATTCTCTAGACATGATGGAGGGAATGGTGACTTCACACAAAGGACTAGGGCTTTGTTTAATACAGACTCAAGTTCCTAGTTCTTCTATTGAGGACACTCATTTTTTCTATTTCTATTTCAGAACAACTTCAAGAAGAATTGCGTAAGTTTAGCATTTCTTGAACTACTCCGTGCACTGTGTATTCTGTTGGTCACTGTTATCTCGTGAAGCTCACTCTCTCGCCTGTCCCCTTGCAGGATGGAGAAGAGGACTCTTACATGCTGGTGAGCACCTCTGACCTTCCCTCACTCCTCCTCCTTCCTCCCCACTAGCCAGCCAACAGGACACATGAGCTGAGTGGAGCAAGGGGACACAGTGACCTGGGGGTGGGGGGCTGGGGTCAGTTCACTAGCAGCATCCCACCTGACACAGGACCCCAGCACTTCCTGCAGGAAATTCCTGTGGCTCTTGGTCAACATTTCGCTTCCTTCCCACCCTCCCATTTTTAGCATAATCTCATCCAGGACTACCAGAGGTCAACATACAGAGTGAACCTCCCCGAAGGTTGTGTTTCAATAGTTGGTTCTCTTTAGATCTGGGTTAACGTGAAAGGAGACAATACTGACTTAGCTACTCACTCCCTGGCAGAAGGTACAAACTGGACAGTGAGAAGCCATGGGTGGGAGAGGCAGTGACCTGCCCAAGCCAGTCTCAGGGGTGGACACATAGAACCAGAAATGCCTTCCTGCCCCAGGAGAGCACTGATGCTGTGTACAGCCTGTGAGGGGCAGGGACTGAGCAAACAGGAGCCACAGTGTCCATTTGCCTCCCCTGAGAGGCACTTTCATTGTGTGATTCATCACCTCCTGGTCACAGGCACCAGACCACCCAGGCTTGACTAGGTCACGTGCTGCGTAGACCTTTCCTCTTTAGGTGAACTTCAGAATTGTCACCGTTGAGCATATTAGCGTGGGGAAGGAGAAGATCATTGTAACAATGGAAATGGAGGTTGGCTCAGTAATAGTGACAGCGAGTAGGGAATGTCTTCACCATGTCAGGGTCGGGAGCACTTGCTGTACCAGAGAGGTCACTTCAGACCCAGGTGTTAAGGCAAAGCTGGATGGACATCGTTCCCCACTTTTTGCCAGACGCACCTCTCAGGTCGTGGGTTGGATTCTGAAGACACAGACCTCATTTTTGACTCTCTGAAGAGTTCCCTTGTTAGTCATTTAAGTCAGATGTCACTTGGTTACGCTGGTGGAAAATGCAGAGGACCAACAAAGGGACTTGTTAGTGCCGAGCGTCAGTGTAGGGGAAGTTGGCCTTGATTGCTTTACTGGGATCTGGGAGGGCACAGGGTCTCTTTGGTGATTGAAGCCAAGTTGGAAAGTTTCC
This sequence comes from Saccopteryx leptura, assembly GCF_036850995.1. Lineage (NCBI taxonomy): Eukaryota > Metazoa > Chordata > Mammalia > Chiroptera > Emballonuridae > Saccopteryx > Saccopteryx leptura. The sequence continues at coordinate 80,432,480 of NC_089513.1, read as the reverse complement.
AACTAAAATGGCTCCAGGAGATCATAGGCTTTGAAAAGAAAAGAGGGCAAATCTGAGAATGTGAAAGAAAAATGGGAGCCATTAGTTTCTGCTCATTTGCTAAACGCTTCACATTTCTTAGAGTCCAGTTATTCTCTACCTGAGACACTGCTCCTGCCATTCAGCAGGTAGAAGTGCAGCCTCAAGACGTCTCAGTTGTGAGCTGTCTGGGATCTGGGATCAAGGGGCCTTCATGGGGATCCCACCCCATGGGGGAAGTCCCCCTGCTTTTCAGGACATCTCTGAGACCCAGGCCTAAAGCTGACCTCCCTCTGCAGCTGACGTGGTCCTGGACCCAGACACTGCCCATCCTGAGCTCTTCCTGTCAGAGGACAGGAGAAGTGTGAGGCGGGGCCTCTGTGGGCAGAGCGTGCCTGACAACCCAGAGAGATTCGACTGCCGGCCTTGTGTCCTGGGTGCAGAGAGCTTCTCCTCAGGGAGACACTACTGGGAGGTGGAGGTGGAAAACGTGATGGTGTGGGCTGTGGGGGTCTGCAGAGACAGTGTGGCGAGGAAAGGGGAGGCCCTGCTGGTTCCGGAGAATGGTTTCTGGACCCTGGAGATGTTTGGAGACCAGTACCGGGTCCTGTCCTCTCCTGAGAAGATTCTTCCCCTGAAGGAACGCCTTCGCCGGGTGGCCGTGTTCCTGGACTACGAATCTGGGGATATCTCCTTCTATAACATGAGGGACCGATCACACATCTACACGTGTCCCCGTTCTCTCTTCTCTGGGCCCCTGAGGCCCTTCTTCAGGCTGGGGTCTGAGGACAGCCCCCTCTTCATCTGCCCAGCATTCACAGGGGCCCAGGGTGTCACAGTGCCTGAGAGTGGCCTGGTTCTTCACAGGGCAGGGACCCAGCACAGCCAGCAGGACCAATTTCCTGATCTCAGAGACAAGCAGGGAAGCCCCAGCCATCTCTACTAGCTGAGCACAGAGTCCCCTGTGGACACGGCCCTCCTGTCCTCTGGTCACAACGGAGAACGTCATCTAGAGACTCCTTGACGCCCTCTTCAGTCCCCAGCTCCATCCACCTCATCAGACTATAGTGTTAGTAACTCATTTGCTTGTCACCATGGGGCAGGGTCAGTCTCAGGAAACTAGAGCTTCCACATGGCTCCCAACCAAGAAGAAAGAGCTGAGAGTTGGCTGCTTCACCATCAGGGGACACGGTCAGCATGGGACCTGAGTTGATACCACACAGTATAGACTCGAGGTGAAGACAACAAGATAGACCAAAATCTAAAGGGACAAGGAGCCACCACTGGATGTCAGAAATAAAGGAAGAGGGACCAGGGAGTTGTGAGGGACCCCAGCTGTTGGAGTAGGAAACCCCCAACCATGACACGAGGGGTCCCAGTACCTGAAGGTCCATCCCCAGCCACCCCCAGATTTCCAGCCCACAGAGTAAAGCCCCCAGGCCTGGGAGGATGAAAGACGAGGACACCTCTGGGTCTGGTCTGGCTCAGGCAACCCTGCCATAAACAATCTCAGTCCCTGTTAGTGGCCTGAGGTTTACAGTCCTGTTTGTGCAGGTGACCATTGGACCAAGCTAATCACAAGGTCCAGGTTCAGTGGAAAGGCCATCGGTTTCTAGCTCCTTGGTCTCAGGATGACTTTATACACTTAAAATTTATTGAGGACCCTGATGAGCTTTTGCTCATTTTCCTTATACCTGTCAATATTTACTATGTTGGACTGAAAAACTTTTGAAGACATATTTATTAATCTCTATTTAAATTGCAGTTATAAACCGATTACAGGCTAATGTAAATAACATGTTTTGTGAAAATTAACTTGTTTGCAAAACAAGTAAATACTCTCAGTTTTGTGGAATTGTTTGATTTTCTTTTTTTTCAAATCTATGGCTGGCTTAATAGAATACTAAATTCTCCTATCTGTCAACATAAGAACTTGTTAACATGTTGGGAATTCTCTGGAGGGTTCATCTGAGCCACACTGATGGCATTGCCCAGGAGCGAGATCTCAAATGCTCAGAGGATGACAGTTTTGCAGCTTCTCTTCTGCGTTTGGAATGAAAGAGTACGCAAAGGTGGGAGAAAGGGGAGTTAACCGGACCCTGTGTCCTTGAGGGGCAAGAGGGTGATTGCTCTTCCAGGGGTCTGAAAAAGAGGATGACTTGTAGCCATAAAAAGGTGTTAACCTAGATGCACAAGGACAGTGCACAGGGTTGGAATTATAGACTTCGGGGAATGACTCCCCACTGTGACCTGCCCTTTCATTTAGGGGTTTAGAGGTTTGTTGTTAGATCATCTTGTGAGGTTCCCATCAGTCACTGATCGATATATATAAATATCTCTATCTCTCTCTCTCTCTCTCTCTCTCTCTCTCTCTCTCTCTCTCTCTGTGTGTGTGTGTGTGTGTGTATATATATATATATATATATATATATATATATATATATATATATATGGCAGAGACCAAGAGAGTGACAGACAGGAAGGGAGAGAAATGAGAAACATCAATTCTTTGTTATGGTTCTTTAGTTGTTCTCATATGTACCTTGACCGGGGGCTATAGCAGACTGAGTGACCCTCTGCTCGAGCCAGTGACCTTTGGGCTCAAGCTGGTGAGCCTTGCTCAAACCAGATGAGCCGGCGCTCAAGCTGGCAAGCTGGTGACCTCGGGGTATCAAACCAGGGTCCTTTACATCCCAGTCCGACGCTCTATCCACTGCGCCACCGCCTGGTCACGCAGTCACTGATTTCTCATAGGACCTTTTTCACTTGCAACACCAGAGTCTTAAGAATCAAACAAAGCAAGAGACACCTAAAAACAAAGTCCAGATAAATAGATAATGCCTGGTTTCATTTTCTGCACGGAGAATGTACTTTGTTACAATTTCCTTCTTCCTTTTTCGGGCATTTAATTTCTCATTTAAAAAGCCATTTCTGGGGAATTTTCATCTTTCTGTTTTCTGTTGCTTCCCTGGAAGCCCTCACTTCCCTCACTCGTCTTTATTTGACCTGAGTTGGAGCTCACCCACCAAGAATAGCCATTTCTTTAGCTCTCTCTCTTTCTCTCTCTCTCCCTCCCTCCCTTCTTTTCTTATTTCCTTCCTTCTTTTCTTCCTTCCTTTCTCTCTCTCTCAGTCTTTCTTTTTTAATTGATTTCTTTTACAGAAACAGAGAGAGAATGGAGAAGGAGGAAGCATTCATTTATTGTTCCACTTAGTTGTGCGTTGATTAGTCACTTTCCGTATGTGCCCTGACTGGAGGTCAAACCTGCTACCTTGGTGTTTCCGGACCATTCTCTAACCTACTAAGCTAACTGGCCAGGGTCAGGAGTATTTCTTGAAAGCAATTAGTGGCAATTTTTTTTAAATTTGCATCTGCCTGAGAATGTGCACAACATTTTGAGCAGAAAATAGGGTACCCACTGCCTTGCGTGGAGGAAGAGTCTGCCTCCATGTGACAGGTGAGATCCTTTTGAAACAGGTGACAACACAACTCAGCCAGCAGACACCATCAGCAGTCACATGGGCCTCCACTAGCCTTTCCTCCCCAGACTTCCTCCTCCTTTGCCTTTAGTTCCTTCTTCTGTGGCTTTAGCTGCCCTTATCCACCTGCTTCCTCACCAGTTATTTTTGTCAGGAGGGTCTGTGACATGAAAAATTGGAATTCCCCCCCCCCCATTGTTCTACAAAGAAGACTATAAAATCCCTCTCCCTGCAGAATAGAAAAAGTTCAGGTGTATGCAGGTCGGGTCAGTGGCTTTTCCCTTCTCTGGGACTCTGAGCTCCTGCCCCTCAGGAGACGCAGAAATGAAGACCACTGACAGCATCACAGTGGTGAGGACAGAGAGGAGAGGCGGTGGTGAACTGCCTCCAGTTCTCCTTAGAGGATGGGCGGTCTCTAGGATTGTGACCATAATACTGGCTACACTACTTCTCCTTCCCCAAGTAACTTGAAGGATCACTAATGTATTGGTGATGATTAGGACATTGGTTGCTATGGAGGAAGGACTGTAGTAACCAGTGTGCAGGCAAAAGAGGTCTTCTGAGGATACTGACAATTCCTAACATGGAGGCTTCTTTCTTTGGAACAAAGAAGATGCCTTCTGAGCTAAACATTTTCTGCCTCTCAATCTCTTCACTCCATCTCTCTCTCTCTCTTTCTCTGTTTCTCTCTCTCTCTCTCTCTCTCTCTCTCTCTCTCACACACACACACACACACACACACACCACACACACATACACGCGCCCTCACTTGTAAGCGCTCATCCTAAACTATCCTCAGCCAATGAGGAGCTGGATGGTGGATAAATCATTCTGCGTTCTTATCCCTCAGTGACAATTCTGAGATGGTAGCTAATTGTTCCACACAATATCTCAGAGACTCCCCAGCAAGATTGAGCCACAGATGTCCACAAGATATCCAGGTTTTATCACACTCGTTATTGGTACTTCTCTATCTCATATACTGATCCCTACAGTGTTTTCTGGGACTAGAACCCAAATAAAATACTTGCTTGCATCTCTGTCTCAGGGTCTGCTCTTGGGGGAGCTCAAACGAAGACCATATCTGATAAGAAACCAGAGTGACAACTAAGACCAGAGGAAACAAGGCAAATGAATTCATGCCTTGCCCCTAAAATTCCTACGTTCTGTATTCCCACGCTTTCTGGAGCTAGTCCTTCAGAGAGTGAGTGTAGCCCTGCTGGGAAGGCTCTGCCCCACCTGGCCACAGGGAGAGGCTGCAGTGGAGTAGATTGTGGGGAGAGCTCGAGTGCTTTGACATCCCTGCTCCCTCCCTGCACCTGTTTCTCCCTTGCTCAACCCAACTGCAGATATTGGCTTCTTTAAGTTTCCTGCCTTCCTCTTTTGTTTATTCGAGGGACTTCCCATTTCCAAAGCATTTACAGGAATTTGAATCAGAGAGCTCTCCACTCAACCTGACCCCACGGCATGTATGTTCACCATCTTCCTCACTAGTCTCTTTTCTGCACAGAAACCCATCCCCACCTTCCCCAGGCCTCCTCACTTCCCTCCCTGCCCATCACATACACAGTCTCTGTGGAGCACAGTGCACGTAGACTCAACACCAGCTTGGCAAATAGGGAAGTGATGTCATTGTCACAATGTGAACATAACATGGGGTCATATCTGGTTGTTACCAGTGAGCAGACAGTGTGTGCCCCAGGGAAGAGCAGGGAACCACAGAGCTCAGCAGCAAGCCCGAGAACACAGTGCATACGTGATGTCCTCCACCCAGTCCTTTGTCTTAGCTTGGGTTAATCTCGTGCAAAAGAGACAAGCCCACAATCAGGAGACAGAGCTGTCTCCAGGTCATGCCCACAATTCATGGAAAGGCTGCACCTAGGGAGAGGGGAGACAGCACCACCATGTTCAGACCTGAGAGACAACTGCATCTTCACCCTAATTCTGCCGGTAGAAGTGTAGGCTGCTTGAGAGAAGGGCAGAAACAAAGACAAAGGAGAACATCAGATTCTAAAGTATTTCCCTGGCAAGGTTAAGGTGCCGGGAGTTGTTCTGGGGTCACTGAGGAAATATGCAGAGATTCTTAGGAGAAAAGTGCCACAGTCAGATTTGCATTTGGGAAGTCAGTCTCCTTGCACACTGGTGGGTCAGTCTTTTGTTTGGTCTTAATCATAGTGCCAAACAAAAGGCCAGGAAAAAACTGTGGTGATGAAAGATTTTACCAGACATATGTATATAGTACAGAGTTGACACTTTTAATTCATACAAAGTTCATAGAGATTTATAAGAAACAGCACCATAGTTTGTCTAGGAAAAAAATGGACCATTGGTCTGAAGAGCTCACTTATAGAATCTAGTCAATAGTCATTATGAAGAGTGACCAGCTCATTATCATATAATTGCATCGTGAGATAAGAACTTCATCCCCTTTACCCATCTCAGTGATGGTGGGAAGTAACACTCACAGTACAGGCAGGGATTTGGGGAGAAGGACCTCCCCATTGATAGAGCGATGGGTTCAGCATTTCAGGAAAGACCCTTGACCTAATGACTATGTTCTTGAAAATATATGAGAAAGTATAGACCTGGTCAGGTAGCTCAGAGTGTTTTCCTGAAGTGCTGATGTTGCCAGTTTGATCCCTGTTCAGAGCACATAGAGGAAGAGATCTATCTTATGATCTCTCTCTCTCTCTCTCTCTCTCTTTCTCTCTCTATAACATCAATAAAAATATTTAAAGTTTCAAATAAAATAAGTATATTCAGAAATTATTAAAGATATAAGGGAAATAACTTCTATGTAAAGAGCACTATTTAAAATAAGCAGAAATCCAAGATGTCCCACAATCTTGGGAACTATACAACCTACAGTATGATATATAGACAGTGTTAGCAAGATTGTTATAATATTTGGGCTGTGTTAGAGATTTGGGGAGTGCTGGTGGAAGTAAGATTTGCTCTGTGTTGCACGTTACTCTTCTTCATTCTCTGCTGTGTCAGTCTGTGGCTTCCATTCTTGAGGTTGCCTCTTGGTGACAAGACGGCTGCTGTGCTCCAGCTCCAGAGGTGGTGCTCCACCCTAGAGAAAGGAAGCAGTGGGAAGTATTGGAAGGCTCTGGACAAACACAACCCAACAACTTCCACCTACAAAGCACTGGCTCACACTTAGTCCCTCGGCCTCTCCCATCACCAAGGGGAATGGACACACTGCAGAACCCTCCACCCTCCCAAACTGGGCTTGATGACGAATAAGAAGTGGGGAACAGATATTCCACAGCTGACCAGACACCTCGAACATAGAGACTAAACTCAATCTGAATCGTCAAATTCCATCAGCCAAAGTCACATGAAAGTCCTGAGAGCTATACTTGCCACCTGAGACCAAATTAAAGAGGCTTAGGATGCCCTAGAGTCTCCACCTGGAGACCCTGTCGGTCCCAAAGACCACTAACAGAAACCCATTCACAGACTATCCAGTCTAAACTCAGGGAACACTGACTCCTGCTGACAGAGGAGAGTAAATACACCTGAAAATCCAAAGGCAGCAGACAGAAGACACGGAGCATGGATGAACCTTCCCAGCAGCACTCCAAATAAAAATTCCTTGAGAAATATCAAGCGTGCCCGTAGGTCATTGGCAGCACTGCCTCGCACACCTAAAAATTGTAATATTTGGGTTTTTGACCTGAGACCTGAATTTCAGAGGTGGCACAGAAGGTGGGTGGGTCTGGTTTCTTTCTGTTCATACTTTCACGGGGCTCTGCTATAAGAGATGTCAGCAAACACCTTCCTCTCCTCACACATAACATCTGTTCATTTATCTGCTTAGTTTAATGATAGAGGCATTAAGATGTAAAAGACATAAAGTAGGGGTGTATAATGAAATACTGATCACACATATCCACACCCAGGAGTGATTCAAACAGGTAAACACACAGGGAGACCCAGAGTGTGGGAATCAGGGCTGGAGCTGGTCTTCACTGGTACCACCCAATACAGTGTCCCTGTTCATGCTGACCTTGCCCACTGGTTTCTGCCCAGCGACCTATGAGACGCAGAATTCTAAGCCAATCAGAAATCAAGTGCTTTCAAATGGGGACTTTGCACTGTTTCTCCTCCTGAGCAAGCTTTCCTTTTCCCCACCCTTTCTTCCGGATCAGAAACTGAAATATAATGGAGAACTACTGAGAGTCTTTGTTCTGTGACTTTCATCTGGGGGTGCCAAGGGTAAGTAGGGGGACTTGGTAAAAGCAGGGCTCCAGGGACCCTTTGGGGAGAGGCTGAGAAGCTGGTGAGCCTGCAGGACGTTCCTCACCCAGAGGAGGAGTGTGGTGCTGTGAACAGGCAGGTGAGGGCACAGGTGTGCCCACAGAGGCAGGGCAAGGCCATGCCTGCACTGGGAAATCTGTGGGAGACAGACACCTGGAATGAGGGAGCTTCCCAGCTGCACGTTCCTAGGATCTTCCTGTGGTCAGAAAGGAGCTGAGTCCTGGCCGGTCGGCTCAGTGATAAAGTGCTGGCCTGGTGTGTGGATATCCTGGATTCAATTTCTGTTCAGGGCAGTTAGGAGAAGCGACCATTTGCTTCTCCACCCCTCCCCTTCCCCACTCTCTCTCTCTCTGTCTCTCTTTCTCCCTCCTGCTGCTATGGTTTGACTAGTTTGAGTGCATTGGCCCTGGGCACTGAGGATGGGTCCCTGGGGCCTCCACCTCAAACACTAGAAATAGCTCGATTGTGAGCATGGTCCCAGATGAGCAGACCATTGGCCACAGACAGGCAGTTGCTGGGTGAATCCCGACCAGGGCATATGTGAGAGTCTGTCTATCTGTCTCCCCTCCTGTCAGTTGGAAAAGAAGAAAGGAAGGAAGGAAGAAAGAAGGAAAGAAAAGAGAAGAGAAGAGAAGAAAAGAAAAGAAAAAAGAAAAGAAAAGAAAAGAGCAAAGTCCTCTTACAGGCTCTCCTGCTCCTTTCTGGGAATGTATTCCAAGGGATTCTAAAAGAGAGGTGCGTGTCTTAAAGATCTATATGTAAATATGTTCACTACAGAGTTATCTTGTAATATAGGAAAACCTGGACCAACGTGGAGAATGGATGAACAGCACATTGTCTGACCACAGAGAGGTTTTCAGTTCATTGTCTGTTGGTCTCCTCACCTCCTCTTTGGAGAAATGCTTGTTCAGGCCTCTGCCCATTTTTAAAATCACATTGTTGGTGTCTTTATATTAAGTTGCATGAGTTTCTTACAAATTACCAATATTTACCTCTTGCTGGATGGTTTATTTATTCAGTAGGTTGTCTTTTTATTTTGCACAAGCATTTTAGTTTGATTTGGTCCTATTTGTTTATTTTTCTGTTGCCCTTGCCCAAGGACACATATCCAAAAAGATATTACTAAGAGCGATCTCAGAAAGACCATTGCTTCTGTTTCCTTCTAGTTTTACAGTTTCAGTATTAAGTAAAATCTTTAACCCATTTTGCATTCATTCTTGTATATGGTGTGAGAAAGTGATCCAGTTACAGTCCTTTGCATGTGCCTGTCTAGTCTTCCCACCATTGTTTTGAAGAAACTGTCTTTAACCCATTGCATACTCTTTCTTCCTTTGTCACTGATTAATTGGCCACATATTGCAGATTTATTTCCGGACTTTTTACTTGGTCTCATTGAAGTGTGTGTCTGTTTTTATGCCAGCACCACGCTGTTTTTCTTAGTGTAGCCTTTTCGTATCAAGAAAGATGATACCTCCACTTTTTTCGACTTTTTCTCTTACCTTTTTTTATTATTTTTTAAAAATTTTAACTATTGTTTTCCTCATGATTTCTTTGGCTATTTAGCTTTTTCTTGTTTTGTTTCTTTTTTGGGGGGCGGGTTCATATAAATTTTACCATTAATTGTTCTACTTTCGGGATGAAGGCTGTTGGTATTTCAATGGGGGTAACATTGAATCCGTATCTTGCTTTAGGCAGTAGAGACATTTTAACAACATTAATTTTTCCAACCTATAAGCACAGTATATTCTTCCATTTATTTGCATCCTCTTTGATCTCTTTCTTCATTGCCTTATTTTTCAGAGTGAAGGTCTTTCAATTCTGGTTAATTTTATTCCTAGGTATTTTATGCTTTTTGATGAAATTTTTAAAACTCCTTCTGATTATTCATCATTGCTGTATGGAAATGCAACAGGTTTCTAATTTTCTATCCTGCCATGTTAATGGATTCATTTATTAGATGCAATAGTTTTTTGGTGGAGTACTCAGGCTTTTTTATATATTGTATGATGTCATCTGCAAATGATGACAGCTTTACTTCTCTCTCTATGCATTGTATGTTTTTTATTCCTGTGTCTCATCTGATAGCTGGTCTTAAGAGTTCTGATACTGTATTGAACAGAAGTGGTGATAGTGGGCATTTTTTTCTTATTTCTGATCTTAGAGGAAAAGCTGTCAGCTTTTTACCATTGAGCATTATGTTAGCTGTAGGTTTAGGAATCATGTTTTTAGCAAAGAGTTCTTATTTATAATTTTAACAAAATAGGACCCAATTTAGGTTTTTAAACTGTGTCTACATTTTGCTATGGTAAGCTCTATTTTGATGAACTTTAAACATAAATTTTGAGATTAATACCAGGCATTTTATTTAAGAGTAATTCCTGCAATTGGAATTTGTAGGTCAAGGGATAAAATATATTACAAGGCATTTGTTATATGTATGTGGCCAGAATATACCCAAAGTATTGATGGTCATATGAAACAAAGTATATAATTATCATTATATATTATTTCAGTTTTCTTAATTTTATTTATCTATTTATTTATAGAATGGTCCATACTCAGGAATAAAAACAGTAAATCTCCTCAAAATAAGTGAAAATATATTCTCCACTATGAAAACTTTTAAATTTTAAAACATTCAGGTGATTATAATACTACAGGGTACAGAGGACTTCAGCTCCTGCTCTGAGTGTAGGGGAGCCCCGGAAGGGGTGAGTGGAGGAGGGAGGGGAAGTGAGTCAGGAACCTCTGGCTGGTGTGCTGAGCATAGACTGTGGGGACTCCAGTGAATCCGGGACTCAGGGAGGAGGGTCCTGTGCTCCTCAGAGTGTGATGGGGGAGGCGGGAGCTGGCTGTCCCAGGGAATTGTGGGTAAGTGAAGGCTTCTGTCCACGTCCTCAGGGTAGAGCCCAGGGTTTCCTGATGGCTAGGGTCCAGGGGCGTTCATTTATCGTTACGTATTTTAGGAATGTGTACCACGTTGGAATGAAAGGTTAAGAGACTCAGAAGCAGACGTTTGTGGAAGAGGCTCTCTGGTCACCAGTGATCTACTTGCACCCGTGCCGGGGTCCAGCCCCGGGGGGAATCCAGGGGTCCCACAGGAAGAGACGGCGTCGGCGCGAATCGAGTGAAAGAGCCAAATTTTTTTCTTTCTCTTTATTCTCTAGTTAGCATTTACTGCCAGGCATTTCTCTCAATTGCTGGTCTAGCTTTCCTTTTATGCACACACACTAAGTTACAATCACATGGTATTCAGAATACATTGATTAGTCATTGTTTTTGTTTCACTATGGTTACATTTTCTAGGTAAGAGTTAATTCATTTCTATAAACTATAAATCAGGTGGTAAGTCATTAAAAGTACATTTATACAATAACTTGAACAGCAATAACAATATTGATACAAACTTCCAAAAGGTCAGTACTGATTAATAACTCTACCTTGTCTAGGATACTATTGTCTAGTCAAATTTTATTTATTTACTATATTCATACACTAATTAAGTTTTAACTTTACTTTTCTCAGAGTGTTCCACCACCTGCAGGTCAGGTATGCAAGAAGAATGGAAAGTTTCTTTACTCTACCACATGAAAAGGCTAGGGAGGAAAAGTGATGAATTAAGTGAAGGCTGAAAGGTGCTCTGTGTATAGTTACTGTTTCCTACCTATTCATAAGTCACAATCTATTCTTTCTAACATGATTAATAAGAAGAAATTCTCCTACAAACTTAACCCTTTACGAGGGATATCATAGCCAGCTTCTTATGTCTATGAGCCCAGTTCAAGGGGCTCATAGGCTTTTCTATGGAACTCACACCCTCTGTCTCATTTCCAAAAAAATTACTATGAATCTACAGGGAAAGCATGGTACTATTATCCCTGTGCCATAAATGATAGCACACACCCAGAGAAGGGGGGATATAAGGCCAGATTAATTCAAAAAGGTCAAAGGGGGAAGTATCGTTGTTCCTTTCCTTTGCGGTGACTTTGTCAACCCGCAGCCATTGGTCTTCTCTGCTGTGACTTTGTCAACCAGCAGCCGTTGGTCTTCTCTGCTGTGACTTTGTCAATCAGCAGTTTTTGATCTTCTCCTACTGTGACCTTGTCAGCCAGCAGTTGTGGGTCTTCTCCTGCTGTGACCTTGTCAGCCAGGAGTTGTGGGTCTTCTCCTGCTGTGACCTTGTCAGCCAGCAGTTGTAGATCGGCTCCCGACACACCCGAGTTGGTCTGGGAAGGGGGAGGCAGACGTGTCCTTGGGGAATTCTCCATGTTTTTCCAGATCATCATTTCTATCCATCTCCTTTTGGTCTCTCTCTGTCTACACAACAGGTAAAAATGGAGAGGTCCTTGGCCTTCCACCTGCCTGATCTCCCTGTCTGTTTCGTCTTGGTCCAGCTGCTCACCACCTGTTCAGGTAGGACCGGTTCTGAGTGTGTCTCTGGAACAGTGACCTACAGTGTCAAGTCAGAACCTGGGACTTTCCCCCATCCCAGGAAGGTCCATCCAGATGGTACTTCTGCTGGGATTGAGGGCCCTTCCAGGTGCTTGTTAGTTCATGCTCCTTGCCTTGGACACCTCCTTACCCTCTGGCACCCACTTTCACTGATGAAGCACCCCCTTCTTTTGAGCAGCTCAGTTTACTGTGGTTGGACCTGCTGACCCCATCCTGGCCGTGGTGGGTGAAGATGCTGAGCTGCCCTGTCACCTGTCCCCAAAGATGAACGCTGAGGACATGGAGCTGATGTGGGTGCGACCCAGCCCCTGGCAGGAAGTGCTCACGTATGCACATGGGAAGGAAGAGACAGAGGCAGCAGAGTATCGAGGGAGAACTTCGATTTTAAAAGAAGACATCACTGAGGGGAAGGCTGCTCTCCGGATTCACAACATCACTCTCTCTGACAGCGGAGACTACCAGTGTTATTTCCAAGATGGAGACTTCTATGACAAAGCCCTGATGCAGCTGAAGGTAGCAGGTGAGCCTCAGGTCTGTTCTCATTGTTCTTCTGTGGGGCCTGGGGCACAGTCTCCACACACACCTCAGAGCTGACTACTCACCAGCTCCTGTTTCCTCTGCCTTCCAACTCTGCCTCTCTGAGGACCTTGACAGACAGAGGCTTTCCTTCAGGGACAGTCCCTTCTTTATCAGGTGAAGAACTTCCTCATGGCGGCCACCAGGGCCTCAGCAAGGACGTGGAAATCAGGGATAAGAACAGTGGAAAAACCCCTTATCAGATGTATTGTCGAATATGTTCTCCCATTGTGTGGTTTGTCTTTTTATTCTGTTTATATTTTCTTTAGCTGTGCAAAAGCTTTTTAGTTTAATATAGTTCCATTTGTTTATCCAGTCTTTTATTTCATTTGCCTGTGGAGATAAATCAGCAAATATATTGCTGCGATAGATGTCGGTGAGCTTACTGCCTATTCGACAATACATCTGTAAGGGATTAATAACCAAAATTTATAAAGAACTTGTAAAACTAAACACCAAGAAGACAAACAATTTAATCAAAAAAATGGGCACAAGAAATGAATAGACACTTCTCCAAAGAGGACATACAGATGGTCAATAGGCAGGTGAAAAAATGTTTAACATCACTAATCATTAGAGAAATGCAAATTAAAACCACAATAAGATACCACCTCACACCAGTCAGAATGGCGCTCATCAACAAAACAACACAGAATAAGTTCTGGCAAGAATGTGGAGAAAAGGGAACCCTCCTGCACTGCTGGTGGGAATGCAGACTGGTGCAGCCACTGGTTGCTGCTGTGGTCTGGACACCAGTCATGTTTCTCTCGGTGCCAGATTGTTGAGTGTCCCGATCTTCTCCTAATTCATCACAGTGACAAAGTGCTCTTGTCTGATGCTGCTTTTGATGAACTATCTCCTGTTCAGATGTCAGGGCTTCATTTTTCATTCTCAGGACACAACCTTACCTTGTGGCTTCTGCTGGGACTGGTCAATGGGGAGCCTAGGAGAGGACAAAATGTAGTGCGGGAAGTCCTAGCTCTGTCATTGCAGGATCTCCTCAACCATCTACAGTCCTTTCCTGAAGACCACAGTTCCTCTCAAGAAAGCCTTCCCTGTACGGCTCTGTTCTCTCAGGTCTTCACATGGCTGCCATCCACCTCACCTGGGGTTTAATGGTTTGGGGACAGTGGTTACAGCTCCATTGTACCTGCCTCAGGTCAGCTCTCTCTCATGTAGTTATTATCCCTTCTCTATAACCACGTTATGAAAATTCTCCTGGGTCCAGAGACCTGAAAAAATGGTTGCCTACTCTAGCATTAACTCCATCAAGAGTTTACCACGTGGACTTACATACAATGCACAACTAGGGCAGAAGCAAGACAAGGTGCGTGTCCTCCCACCACATGGCAAAGGCAGAGGCTTATACAGGACAGAGAAGGGTAGACAGGAATACTGGGAAAATGCCCAGCAAACGGAAAAATACTTACATGACTACCCTGGGCAGGATGAGGGCCTCTTCCAGGAACTGGCTTGTCTGGGGCATGGGGAAGGGGGAAGGGTCCAGTAGTCTCTAAGGGGATACAGGGGAAGCAATCTTTGTTTTAGCCAATATCTAGCTAAATCAACTACAAGGGTCCAGTGATGATCAGGCAATGGTCACATCATAGAACAGTTTCTCCAGCACAGCACACATCTGTAAAGAGCTCCTCAGTGTAACCCGGTTGGAGTTCTCTGGTGTGAGAGTGCCCTCCATTCTTGAGGAGACCCTCAGCAGTACAGAGGGCTCCCCGTAATCCAGGCTCACTTTTCCTTCCACAGCGCTGGGCTCTGATCTCCTCATTGAATTGAAAGGTTATGAGGATGGAGGGATCCGTCTGGAGTGCACGTCTGCAGGCTGGTATCCTCAGCCCCACATCCAGTGGAGAGATGACAGGGGACAGAACTTGCCCGCTGTGGCAGCACCTGTGACTGCAGACAGCCGGGGTCTGTATGCAGCCACAGCATCTGTGACTGTGGAAAGCGACTCTGGGAGGGGGATCTCCTGTATCTTCAGAAACCCCCTGCTCAGCCAGGAAAGGACAGCCAGGGTTTCCATTGCAGGTGAGTGCCCTGCTGCTACCTGTGCTTAGCTGTGGCCCCTGGGGGCAGGCACTGACTCTCTGCTGCTGACTTGAGTCTTTGCAGTGGACGTAAGGCACAGAGCAGGGACCTGGGTGCTTCTTTCCCCCATAAAGTTGTTTATGTCACAGACATCTTCTGAGCTTTTTGTGCATGCCGCAGACTGACAGACAATGGGAATTGTGTGCAAATAGTTGATTAGCAAAAATATAGCAATATGGAGAGAAATTATGTACAACCTATATCCTAGAGAAAGTGCTAATCTTCTTAAAATATAAAAAAAACAGTAGAAAAATAAACAAACAATATGAATTATCAGTTCACAGAAAGGAATTGTATCATGAAAGGATGTCCAAACTCCCTGAGTTGTGACGTTTTCCACTTAAGAGATGGGCAGGAAAACAAAACAAGGTGGTTTACAATACATTCTGATGGCAGGATTGTGAGGAGACAGTCACTTTTAGACGCTTCTTTTATAATTTGGTATTTTTTTGTATATCTTGGCTACACTTCTATTGAGAACAATACACCAATCTTTATCCAAAGTATTTATTTATTGATCCAAAATTCCAGTTCTGGAAATTAATCTGACAGATCAGATTGCATCTGTCTGAAAGGACCATAGTAAAACATAATTTCTCACACCATTAATTATAATAATACAAAGTTCGGGAGTGTGCTGTGCCCTCAAGTGAGGGACTTGTACGCAGTGGAGGGTTACACTGTGAGAGGAAACGCAGACGTCTCTCTGTGCTGACATGGACGGTCCCCAAGACACTGAACAGAGAGAGCAAGCGCCAGACCAGCTGGTGCAGAGTGGCGACTTTGGTGCAAACAAGAGAAAACAAGATTATATTTCTACTTTTAAAATGTAATGAACACTTGCATGGCACTCGCTATGTGTCCGGCACTTTACAAGCATTCATATAACCCTTTACCTGTTGGGACACCCGGAACAGAGTGGTGAAGGCATTGGTTCCAGGTCACATGCTAGCCAAGCAGATGACCCAGATTTTGCACCGAGGCCCTCCAGCTGCAAGTTCAGATGCTTAATCACGTGTAAAGCTGACTAATGAGGAGTAATTGATGGTGGAGGGGGTGGAGGGAGTGGAGAGGAGACTTGTTACATAGTTTTTGATATTCAGACTATTCTCATGTGAGAGCCAGACACTTCAAGGCAATAGTGTCATGTGACAGTGAGAGTGCAGGGCACTTTGGGAAGAGAACGATCCCTTTCTGCCCGAGACCCCACCGGGTAAGCAAGCGGCTGTCCCTTTGCAGGTCCCCTCTTCTGGAGGAGGCGACCCTGGGTGGTGGCTTTAGCGGTGACCCTGCCGGCTCTGCTGGGGCTCCTGGTGGCGGCGGGGTTCTTCCTGTGGCGACAGCAGAAGACAAACGAGGGTCTGTGCGCGGAGAAGGAGTGGGAGCGAAGGGAGAAAGAAGCAGCACAGGCAGAGAAGGAGCGGGAGCGAAGCGCCAAAGGTGAGTCCCGGCTGCAGGAGCGCGACCGCCCCGCCCCAGCCCGCGCCCCCACCGCGCCCGTCCCCCCTCCATCCCCGTGACGGGACTTTTTCTGCTTATTTCCAGAGAAGCTGCAGCGCGAACTCAGTAAGTACCGGTCCCCGCCCCGCGCGTCCCGGGGTCCAGGGTCCCTGCGTCAGGCGCGTCACTGACTCCTCACTTGTTCCCCGCAGGGTGGCGGAAGGTGCAGTACCTGCCGCGTGAGTGGCCCGGACCCTCGTCTCAGACTCTCTGCTCGGATATGATCCCGCCCTTCCCTCACCCCTCACCGCCCGGGGGTGGGGGAGATAAGGACGCTGATGGGGCAGCCGGACAGGGGTTTTCTCAATGGAGAAGGGGCATCTGTCTCCACCAGGGGCCGCTCGCACCGGGACATCCAGGGGACACAAGAAAGGACAGGGGCGGGGGAGGTGGACTCAGTGTGTGAGGTCCTCCCCTCCCTGGTGGCTTTACACAGTCTGTAGTCTGCTGAGAAGAAACCAGAGGACAGAGAAGTGTCTCTTAAGAAGAAGAGTGGTGCCCTGGCCAGTGGTTTCACGCAGCTGGCGGACGTCCAGGGTTGGATTCCCCGCTCAGGGCGCACATGAAAAGCAACCATCTGCTCTCTGCCCCTCCCTGTCTTCTCTTGCTCTTTCCCTCCTGTAGCCAGTGGCTTGATTAGTTCGAGCACTGGCCTCAGGCGCTGAGGATAGCTCAGCTAATTGGAGCTTCTGCCTCACAGGGGGGTTGCTGGGTGGATCCCAGGTGGATCCTACTGAGAAGGCATGCGGGAGTCTGTCTCACAGTACATCTCATAATCTGTCTCACTAAAGAGAGAGAGAGAGAGAGAGAGAGAGAGAGAGAGAGAGAGAGGAGTGACTACATTGTTAGTTTTCACAAATTAATCATAACTGCTAAACAAAGAGTATCTGAAAAAGTTGTTTAATTCTTTTCAAAAATCGGCAGGAAGTAATACAGATTGAGATAGACGGATTCTAGCACATATACACACACATGTACGTATGCACAAGGTGAGCCTACTCCCAGGTATGTCCAGGGACAGGAGTAAGGTAGTCACCCCTCCTCCAAGGGGGATACGTTCCAAGAAGCCCAGTGGGTTCCTGAAACCACAGAGAGTGGCAGCCGCTGTGCACAGTAGGCCTTTGCCTTTTCACTAAAGGAATGCTTCTTGGCACATGCACCTTCCAGCATCACGACTCTTATGCTTTGGGGTCAGTATTAAGTAAAATAACGGTGAATTGAGCACAAACACTGTGCTACTGCCACGTGGATCTGGTCATGGAGATGGCTCTGACGTTGCTAAAGGGGTAGGAGGCGCACAGGGTGGACTAGCCAGACCAAAGTTTCGTTTGCAAAATGGCAGATTTCAGATCGGAGCCCACAGCACGAGATGTCATCATGCTACACAGATGGTGTTATTTAAACCTTATGAATTGTTTCTTTCTGAAATTTCCCACTTGATATTTTCTAACTGCTGTTGACTGAAGGTAATGAAAACTTTGGAAAGTGAAGCCACAGACAAGGGTGACTGCTGTGCAGACAGGTACACACAGATCTGCAGTGACAGCTGGGACAGCTCGTGCAGGGTGCCTGCAGGGCCACTAGATGCAGTTGATTTAAAGAGGGGGGAGCAGAGAACTGAACAGGCAGAGGGGGAGGCAGGAAGGGGGGAGAGAGACCAAGAGAAAAATTGGATGCAAGAGGAAGAGAAAGAAAACTTCAGAAATTACAGTTCAGGTGACTCTGCTGTCTCCCCTTGCAGGTGGGAAGCCTCGGGACTATGCTGGTGAGTGACTCTGATGCTGTCTACAAAGCAGTTAAACCCTCTGTCTCCTGGTGAGGAATGAGACACTCTGCTGACACAGATGCCCGCCCCGCACACCTGAGCTCAGCATGGCCATGTCGCCTGCAGCTCTAGTGTGATGGAGAAAAACCCAACATGCAGAGAGGTTTCATGCCTGAGCCGCAGAGCTGTAGATGCAGGAAACCGGATGTTGGAAGAGACTGAGGAGAGGAGGGAGAAGAGGTTTAGTGAGGGGGGTAGTGGGGAAAGAACAGAAATGATGACCTTTCCTTGTCTGTGTCTCCTTCCTTTCAGACTGGAAGACAGCCCTCTTCCAACCTGGTGAGTGAGTCACTCTATGTTCCCAAGGACAACAACTGAGGGAATTCTGCTTCCTTTTTCTTCTCTAATTCTTGACTGGGGGAGTCTGGGGTTGATTTGAGGTGCTGGCCTCCAAGGTGTGCCCACCTTCTTCTGAGGACACAGAGAACCAGGGACAGCTGCTGTCCTGGGCTCCACAGGTCCTTGTGGGAAGGAAGAGGCAGGAGGGGTGCAGCTGGGGGAAGGGGCTGCAGGAGAGTCAGGATGGGACCTGACCCAGTGTCCGCCCCTCCTGCCCCTGTGTGTCCTCAGGTTACACAATGTTTCTGAGCTTTAGTGTCCTCATTTTATGATAATTCTGACTATGTGAAGGCTCTGGTAAAGACTAAATGATGTAATAAATGCATATTGTTCAAAACACCCACAGAAAAGAGATAGCCTGTTCAAAATGGATGTCCAACAGTAATGGCCACTGTAAGGAGAAGGTATCTTAAGGCCTAAAAACATTATAATTTACTCACAGGGTGTAGGGTCACCGTGGACAGATAACCTAGTAATCTGCACAAACTATTCACCACTAACAGACCTGATACAGCACTATTTTTTGTAGTATAATTCAGGTACTAATGATTGACAGGACAAAGACAGGGAATGTGGTAGCACCAGGCCATACCTCCTGGTGGTCTTGTGGTGGATGATTTGTTTGTTTGCATTTTTCTGAAGTGAGAAGCGGGGAGGTAGAGAGACAGACTCCCACATGCACCTGACTGGGATCCACCCGGCATGCCCACTAGGAGCCGATGCTCTGCCCATCTGGGGTGTTGCTCCATTGCGGCCAGAGCCATTCCTAACACCTGAGGTGGAGGCCATGCAGCCGTCCTCAGCGTCCAGGCCAAGTTTGCTCCAATGGAGTCTGGGATGCGGGAGGGAAAGAGAGAGACAGAAAGAAAGGAGAGGTGGAAGGATGGAGAAGCATGTGGGCGCTTCTCCTGTGTGTTCTGGCCAGGAATCAAACCCAGGACTCCACACGCTGGGCCGATGCTCTACTCTGAGCCAACAGGCCAGGGCCTGGGTGAATTTTTATAATTGATACTATTAGTAGTTTGGTATTGACCTCTGTTGTCATGTAATTCTGTTACTCACAAAAAAATTTATGACTATATTTAAGGAGCACATATAATCACCACCTAGCAGGCTGTGGTGTGCTTGCTGAGGACAGTGAGGTTGGTCAGAGGTCACAGCATGAAAAGATGAAGAAAATCAGTGACACAGAGATGCAGTCGGTTCTTTCACAGCCACATCTGCACAGTGAAGAAGGAGGGATAGAGAAGGAACTACTAGCATGGGCAGGGGTGGCATTAAAGGAAACCAGCAAGGATGAATGGTGCCCCAGGGCTCCCACAGTGGGAGCTGTCACCACCCCTAGGCTGAAGGGGGAGAGACAGGGAGCAGTCACTGGAGCCCAGAGGAAGCTGGAGCTCAGGGAGAGGCTGCCTGAGAGGAGTCAGGCTCTGTCAGAGCATCTCCAGTGGAGGAAGTGGGGGAGTCAGTGCTGGGCCTCTTTCCTTTCTCCTTCCTGTCTCAGCTGGTCCCTCCTCTTGGCCAAACCCAGCCGGTACCAGAGGTGAGGGAGCCCAGGGATGCTGTCCACAGAGGACTGATTTGGGGCCCAGCTGGGTAGGGACTGAATGAGGAGTTGTCCGGTAGCATTAGAACCGCCAGCAGGACCCCAAGCACAGAAGAGACATAAATCTATCATCACAACAGGCCCTTCCTACATGCTAAATATACCACAGTTTGTTTCATTCTACCCTAGAGGTTAGTATTTTTACTCTCGTTTTTAAACATGAAATTGAGACTCAAGCTAATATGTAGCTTGTGTCTGTAAGCAAGAGTCTTTGCAGAAAGGAAGTCACCCAGCTCAGGAGGGAGCAAGGGCTGAAGTGTGAGTCCCTGATACTCTGCAGCACAGGTGGGCACAGTCCTGTGGGGGAGGCGGAGGCGGTTGAGACCCTGGGCACCGGGTCTATGCAGCGCAGGATGTGTATAGTATGCAGCGTAGTAACTGGGGTTTTGCGGGGCCCTTCAGAAGTCGGGCCCAGGGTGCGTTCCTGGTGCACCGCTGTTATATCCGCCTCTGTGGGGAGGGAACCGGAAAAGGCAGAAGGAAGGCGCCAGCCCAGATGGCAGACTGGATGGATCCCGCCCTTCCCCCACCCCCTCCGCCCCCTTCACTGAACACAAGACCCCTGCTTTCTCAGGGCATTGCTGAGGGCAGCATTCAGGGCCGGCCGGGGACCCCGGGCTCTGCTCTCGGGCCTCCTCAGCCAGACCCAGGCCATGAGGGCTGAGGCTCTGGAGTCCGGCTGCCATGACTGACACCACCCCACCCGAACCCCCTGCAGCGGATGTGCTTCTGGATCCGGACACCGCGCACCCCACCCTCCGCGTTTCTGAAGACCAGAGGAGACTACAGTGGGCAGACACACGCCAGAAAGTGCCAGACAACCCCAAAAGATTTTTTTGGCATTACAGCGTGCTGGGCTCTGAGAGCTTCACGTCGGGGAGACATTTCTGGGAGGTGGAAGTGGGGAACAGGAAGCAGTGGCAAGTTGGGGTGTGTAGGGAGAATGTGGAGAGAAAATTTTGGGTTAAAATAAAACCCGAGAATGGATTCTGGACAATGGAGCTGTATAATGGGCATGTCTACCAGGCTCTCACCGACCTCAGGACCAAACTGACAGTTGTCAAAGCCCCTGAAAGAGCGGGGGTTTTTCTAGACTATGAGTCGGGGGAGGTCTCCTTCTACAATGCCATCGATGGATCGCACATCTGCACCTTCCTGCACACCTCCTTCTCTGGACCTGTGTGGCCTTTTTTTAAGATTTCTTCATTGGCGCCCACTCCCTTGACCATTTGCCCAGCGCAGTAATAAGTGAGGAGTTCGCTTGCGTTTGACCAAGTGACTGACCCTCCCCTGAAGACCCTAGTGTCTCTGGCTCAGCTGATGCAAATGAGGACCCTCGGGCTGAAATAACTCTGCCCTCCCTACCCAGCCTGGAGCTGAGAGACTCTAACAGCAAGATGTCACAACAATAAAGTACTTACTGAAACGACACTGAGTGAAGCACTTCACTAATATTAATTCAGTTTTTCCACATGACGGAGGAGACTAGGGTGCAGGAGGTGAGGTAACTTTCCAAAGGTGACTCAGCCAACTTCTAACAACCATAGTTAGTATTTATAGACAACTTAGAATGTAATGAGTGTGGTGCTGAATGCTTCACGGGAATTTCACTCACTAATCCTCATTTTAAGTGACATCTATAAATCACACAGAAAGTACTGTTGCTGGGAGATGCTTGACCTCTGCCCTCTCCCTATAGTCTGTTCCTTTGCAGCCAATTGTTCTTGCTGGGCAGGGTCCTGTGAAGCCCTGAGGTTTCCTTCCCAGGGCACCAAGGGTAGAGGTCACTGTAGGTGACTATGAATGCCACACCCTACTGGGATCCTTCAAGGTGGACTGTCAGAGCCATGGTCCACCCCTTCACTGGCTAGCTCTGCAGGATGTCTTCATACAGAGAATGCTTCTCAGTGACCAAGAATGTGACCTGTGATTACAAAGATGAACCATCCTGAATTTGAGAAACAGAAGGGTGCTAGATGAAGTTCAGTGAAATTTTTTATCACGTTGAGGAATCCATATCAAGGAAAAGGACATTCCACCGCTGATGTTACCAAAGGTTCCTTTTATTTTTAAAATTTCATCTTATTATTGATTTCAGAGAGAGAGAAGGGAGAGGAATGGAGAGATTTATTGTTCCATTTATGTGTTCACCAAACCCATATCTTGAGGGTATCAACCTTGGCATATTGGGACAATGCTCTCAACCATTGAGCTACCCAGCTAGGGTCCTAAGGTTCCTTTTAACTGGTGGGTCCTGGGGAGAAGGCACTCTTCCTCCTCATCACAGGATCATCTCCCATTCAATTCCCTCCACTGGGCATGTGGCTGTGAAGTTATATTTGTTGAAGGAGTTTGTTAGTATTCTTCACTCTTCTGCTGAGCTACTTCTAGGTTTTCAGCTCCCACAATTGACTCACCACAGTTTCACAGTTTTCCTCCTTGCAACACTTTCACAAAATCTTTATTGTATAAGTTTTGTATTGCTGCTGTTAAGTTTCATAAACTGTGATAAGGTGTCAAGGAACTGCAAAACTGTTAATACTGGTTGTTGGGCAGATAAAATGTATTATGCTCACTTTGTTAAAGATAACACGAGGAGGCCATCGCCCAGGTGATATTAATGTGTGTTGGGGTGGGCTAAAGGCAGGCAGAATCCTTGTAGCCTGGGGCTTGGTTTTGGGATTTAAGCCTTTCCACCCTTTTTGCTGTGGGGTGGTACAATCCAATCAGGCCTCACAGAAGTGACTGTATTGGAGACTTCCCTATTTTGTATATTGGATTAGAGGTTGTGAAGCTACAATATAAAATGGGGGCAGAACAGAGTTTGGGCGCTTGGTTCCTGAGATTATCATTAGAAGAGAGAGCAGAGGAGCGCAGAGAAAGGCCACATGGAGGAGACCAGGAGAAGCAGCCAAGATGGCGGAGTGCTGAGTGAGATGCCAGTTTGTGTAGAGTTTGTATTTGGGATAAGGAAGGAGATGGGGAACAGAGGTGAATAAGTCTGGTGAGCTAGAAACCTTTGATTCTAGGAAACTCGGATAAGTCAGTGGCTTTGTGAGCACTGAATGTGACTGGGTTTTGGAGCCCAGTGTGTATTTTTACTTGCCCACCGGGTGCAAGCTAGAATTAAAGACTATGGCCCATCAGTTTTTGGCTCCGCTGTTTCTTTACCGACTGTCCGAATCCAATGCGAACCTGCATGGGTTGGGCGGCTGTGATGGTGGCCCTGGCCCTGGCTTCTGGCTTTACACTGGTATTTCTAAAAGAAGAGCCATGCCCCCCCCCTTACCCCTCTGTTGGTCAAATATGTTTGTAAATAATAATATATACTTTGCTTGCTTATAGTTTGCATTGGATGTGGGCGGACAGGCTGTAAAGAAGTAGGGTGGTTATAGCCTAAGGCTTAGTTTTAAGACTAAGCCTTTCCCACCCTTTTTGATGTGGGGTGGTACACTCTCATGAGGAATCCCATTATGCTTCAGATAAGTGACTTTGTATCAGAGACTTCCTTGTTTGTATATTGGATTAAAGGTTTTGGTTTCTATACTATAAATGGGGCAGACCGGGGCTTGCTCTCTCTTGGTTCCTGAGATTAGCATTAGAGAGGAGAGCAGAGAAAGGCCTCATGGAGGAGAGGAGAGGCAGCCAAGATGGTAGAGTTCTGAAGAAGAAGCCAGTTTGTGCAGAGTTTGTGCAGAGAGAAGGAGATGGGGAACAGAAGTGAATAAGGCTGGTGAGCTAGATACCTTTGATTCTAGGAAACTCGGATAAGTCAATAGCTTTGTGAGCACTGAATGAGTGGGTTTTGGAGCCCAGTGTGTATTTTTACTTGCCTGCCAGGTGCAAGCTAAGATAAAAGCTAATAGCCCACCAGTTATTGGCTCCGTTGTTTCATTACCGTCTGTCCGAATCTAATGCGAACCTGCATTGGCCAGGTGGCTGTGATTGTGACCGTGGCTACTGGCTTTACACCCTCCGTTCTGAGGAAGAAAAAAAAAAACAAGAGAAAGAGATTAACGGGGCAAAAGTTAGTAGTTAATCATAGTTTAACTATAGATTTCTGGAAGGACTGAGGTCACTTGCTAGACAGAGCAAAGAAGGTAGAACTTATCTGAAAACTTCCTCTTTCCTTTCCTTAAGAGCTTTTAGGAGGCAGTATTTACATATCTTAATTAAAAATTCCTACATTGATCCTAAAAATTCCTACACTGATCCTAACTCTTCCTCCCCTCCTGGAGTCCTGAGAGTGATGTTAACCTCTAGACAAAGGGATCACGATCCCACTCCCCTTACTTGAAAAACCTGTATTCTGTAACATTTTATATGCTTTCTAAGAATCATCCCTTTTGAAATTCTTTATATGTATAAAACTTGTAAACTAAGCAAGCGGGGACTAATAAGCCAGCCCCAACACTCTTAGCAAAAGTAATTTCATTTAGCTTCCCTCCTTATCCTAAGCTAAACATTTCATTTCCCACTATTGTGCTGACAGGAATAGGTGGTAGACCCTGGAAGGTTTGGGAATGTCTTTGTCGGAAACATGCAGCTGTGAAGCTCCCTCTTTCCGGGTGTCTCCCTCCCACAGATTTCTCAACGCAGGCACGGCCCTTGCCCTGCCTCTGTGGGCACACCTGTGCCCTCAGCTGCCTGTTCACAGCAGCACACTCCTCCTCTGGGTGAGGAACGTCCCGCTTCAGGCTCCTTTCTATGGAGACCTGGGGCCCTGGCTTTTACCATCTTTCCACACTTACCCTTGACGCTCCCAGCTGCAAATCACAGAACGAAGGCACTCAATAAATAGCCTTCTCCGTTCTAGTTAAGTCTCCACTCTGGAAGAAAGTGTGGGGGAAAGAGAAAGCTTGCCTTTTCCTAGGAAAAGCTGTTTCTCTTTGAA
Organism: Saccopteryx leptura; assembly: GCF_036850995.1. Classification (NCBI taxonomy): domain Eukaryota; kingdom Metazoa; phylum Chordata; class Mammalia; order Chiroptera; family Emballonuridae; genus Saccopteryx; species Saccopteryx leptura. The sequence goes on along the minus strand of NC_089513.1, from coordinate 80,407,422 downwards.
AGCACTGGTTTTCTGATTGGCTCAGAGCGGTGTGTCTCATCAGTTGCTGGGCAGAAACCAGCGAACAAGATTAGCATGGAGGAGGACCTGTGATGAAGACCAGCTTCAACCCGTCTCTGTGTTTAGCTGTTAAAATGGAGCTGTTATGGTTAGGTCCCCTCCCCAAGAAGGAAGCCAGGCCATACATGGGGATAAAACAGTCTATTGGGGCATCTGCATACAGCTGAGCTGAGACCCTAAATGACATCAGCAGCAAGGGGAAGAGAAGCCCTCTTCTGTATGGGACAAAGTCTGGCAGTGTTTCCCACCGCAGGGCAGAAACTTGTTACCTGTGGCGGTGAAACAAGGAGGGAGGGTGTTGATAACTAGAGGCCAGATTCCAACGCTGTGGGGGGTTTTGCTTTCTCGGGGCCTGACCAGCCTTAGAGATATCACTCATCTCTAAACCAGTGGTTCTCAAACTTTTTGAAGTCATGGAGCATTTAAAATGCTACATGTAATTGTAGGCGCACTCTATACAGATTTCTGAGAAATATGTTACAATAATTAAATCAAATATTAAAGAAAAAAAATAAAGTCCAAGCGTGCTTTTATGGTAATTAAATGAAATAAATACAACAAAATTAAAATTATTCTGACATGAAAAAACATTTTTATGTTACATTTTTTGAGTAGTGTTTTTTAGAAGTCATAAAAAAGGGGTTAAAAAATTTAAAAATTACAAAAATGTTATCTTTATATATATATAGATATATTCTAAGTAAGATTTAATAAATTTGGCGGGTCCCAGTGCGAATGTATTAAGTTTTTTCATTCTTCTGATTATGAGAAACATGAGCCTGATGTGTCCTAGTGATTTCTTCAATGTTTGGGTATATATTTGAAAGGCAAACTGTCATTTCCTTGTCAATACATTGAAGAATTCCTCTCTTTTTACTCTTACTTGTGTCGAGTGCAGAAACCCCCCACCATACATATCATCTTAACTTGACACAAAACAAAGGATAGAAGAAACTTGCCTCCAGTCTTTCCGGGGAACATGGTGGGGTAGTGTCAACAATCCAGCACCACAGCTTAACAGTCTTTTGCAACCTATTTTAATCAGGCAAGTAAGGTGGGGGGTTGGGCAGACTGTCAGTTTACAGTCAATTCCCCACACCTTTGTCTCCCCAAAATCTAAACTCCAAAATCCCTGTTGGCTTTTTGGTCCCCAACAGGCACACATTTCTCTGGAATACCATAGGGCGCACCTGGAAATCTTTTAGGATGCACCAGTGTGCCCTGGCGCACATTTTGAGAACCACTGCTCTAAACCCTTAAACCCAAGAGATAGTGGGGAAAAGCCTTTAGAAGACTTGAAAGAACAGAGCCTGGTATCAAAGGCTTTCTTAAGAGGAGTTGTGGTCTCCAAGAGGGACTGTAGCTAGAAGAGGAAGCCTTGTAGGGAGTTAGGACCTCCACACCCCACTTTGCATCCTCTGCTGGGCTCCACTGTGAACAGCCCTGGCAGAAGCCACAGGGTAAATTTCTGACCAGAGGAAGAGAAATGCAGGGTTGATGTTGGCACATGAGCAATTTCATGGAACAGAATATAGTTCTGTTACTGTGATGGGTCAGGACAAAATCAAGACCACTCAACAATTAGGTTTGAGCACAGAGAAAAACATGACCAGTGTCCAGACCACAGCAGCACCCAAACCTCCCCTATCCTGGCTGTGAATGACCAATTACATCCTGCACCATCCTGACAGCATTCTATCCAGAGCAAAGCCCTCCTTCTCTACATCCTCCCCAATTCTGCTAATACAGCCCAAATCTTATACCAAGTCTTGCTGACACCATTTACATAATATATTGTAAATCTGTATAGTTTTCAAGACTGTGGGATATCTTGGATTTTTTGCATATTAAAAATAATGTGCTTTACATATGAGTCTTTGTCGACATAGTTGATAACTTTTCCATATACTTTTCTTTTTTAAGAGAGAAACAGAGACAAGAAGAGAGACAGATGAAAAACATCAACTTGTAGTTGTGAGATTTTAGTCGTTCATTGATTGCTTTCCATATGTGCCTTGACCCGGGGATGGGGGTTGCTCAAACCAAGCCAGTGACCTCTTGCTCAAATCAGTGACCTTGGGCTCAAATCAGCAACCTTTGGGCTTAAGCGAGCAACCATGGGATCATGTTGATGAGCCCAAGCTCAAGATGGCGACCCTTCGATCAAGCTGGTTAGCCTGTGCTCAAGCTGGCAACCTCAGGGTTTTATTTTATTTATTTAAATTTTGTTTGTACTTTTCTGAAGCTGGAAATGGGGAGGCAGTCAGACAGACTCCCGCATGCGCCCGACCGGGATCCACCCGGCACGCCCACCAGGGGGCGATGCTCTGCTCATCTGGGGTGTCGCTTTGTCGTGACCAGAGCCACTCTAGCGCCTGGGGCAGAGGCCAAGGAGCCATCCCCAGCACCCGGGCCAACTTTTGCTCCAATGGAGCTTCTGCTGCGGGAGGGGAAGAGAGAGACAGAGAGGAAGGAGAGGGGGAGGGGTGGAGAAGCAGATGGGCGCTTCTCCTGTGTGCCCTGGCCGGGAATCGAACCCGGGACTTCTGCATGCCAGGCCGACGCTCTACCACTGAGCCAACCGGCCAGGGCCAACCTCAGGGTTTTAATATGAGACTTTATCATCCCAGATTGACCCTCTATCTGCTGCACCACCACCTGTCAGGCTCCATATACTTTCCGATACATTTTAGAAATATAGCTCTGTGTCAAAGGGTATATGAGCATGTGGGCAAAGTCCTTTCTGAAACACTGAACCCATCTCACCATCAACTGGAAGATCCTTCTCTCCAAATGTCTGCTTTTACTGTGGTGTTACTCCTTGTTTTCACTGAGATGAGATGGGTGAAATGGATGATGTTATTATCTCATGAAGCATTTGTATGATAGTGAGCTGGTCGTCCTCTATATTGACCATTGACTAGATTCTGGAAGTGAGCTCTTCAGGTCAATGACGTTTTTCTTTTCTTCTTTTTTTTAAAGTTTTCTTAGTGAGAAGCAGGGAGGCAGAGAGAAAGACTCTCTAATGCAGTGGTCCCCAACCCCCAGCCGCAGACCAGTTCGTGGGCCATTTGATACCAGTCCGAAGAGAAAGAATAAAACTTACATTATTTCCATTTTGTTTATATTTAAGTCTGAACAATATTTTATTTTTTAAAAAATGACCAGATTCCCTTTATTACATCTGTCTAAGATTCACTCTTGACACTTGTCTCAGTCACATGATACATTTATCCATCCCACCCTAAAGGCCGGTCTGTGAAAATATTTTCTGACATTAAACCAGTCCATGGCTCAAAAAAGGCTGGGACCACTGCTCTAATGCACCCTGACCGGGATCCACCTGGCAAGCCCCCTACCAGGAGATGCTTTGCCCATCTGGGGCCATTGCTCCATTGTCCAGCAAGTGAGCTATCTTAGCACCTGAGGGAAGACCATGGAGCTATCCTCAGTGCCCAGGGCCAACTTGCTCCAACACATGGCTGAGGGAGGGGATAAGAGAGATAGAGAGAGAAGGGAGAGGGAAAGGGTAGAGAAGCAGATGGTTGCTTTTCCATGTTTTTTTTCCTAGACAGATTCTGGTGCTGTTTCTTATCAATCTGTATGAGATTACTATAAATTAAAAATGTCATCTCTTATTATATTTCTACCAAAAATCCTTTATCACCACAGTTTGTTCTTGACTTTTAATTGGGACCATGATTAAGACCCCCAGTTGGCTCAGTGATAGAGCATCCAGCCAGCATGTAAAAGTCCAGGGTTTAATTCTCAGGGCACATAGGAGAAGCGACAATCTGCTTCTTCACCCCTCCCCTTCCTCTCTCTCTCTCTCTATCTTCCTCCTCCAACCCCCAAGAATGGCTGGAGCAAAGTTGGCCCCTGGTGGCACTGAGGATGGCACCATGGCCTTGCCTCAGGCTCTGAAATAGCTCGATTGCTGGAGCAGAGGCCCCAGATGGTCAGAGCAACGCCCTGTAGAGCGCCTGCTGGGTGTAGGGGGCTTGCTGGGTGGATCCTGGTCAGGGCACATGCAGGAGTCGGTCTCTGCCTCCCCACCTCTCACTGGATTAAAAAGAGAGAGAGAAAGACCCACATACAACTGATCTATGAGACTTCCAGGAGAATACCTTCCCAAACTCAAATTCGATCATATCATTTATTTTCCTTAAAGCTACTGTATATCTTCTTAGTGACTCCAGGATTAGGCAACGTAACCTGGTCAAGGAAATGCCGTAGCATTTGGAGTTCTGCCTCCTTCCTCTCCTCCCTTCTCTCCAGTGACCTACCCACACCTGACAGAATTTGGATGGAGGTATTAGGATGGTAGTGCTGTCTTCCCCTCCTCCCAGCTGGAGTTTTCTGTGAACTGTGGGGATGCCCTGGAGACGGCTCTGGCTGAGATTTTGGCCTTGTCTCTTTTGCATGTGTGTCGGTCAAATAAGTTTGTAAATTGATATATATGTTTGTTTGCTTATAGTTTGCATTGGGTGTGGGGGACAGGCTGTAAGCTTTTCTCCACACCCTTGATTGTTGCATGATGTGGGGTGGTACACTCTCATGAGGAATCCTATTATGCCTCAGATAAGTGACTTTGTATCAGAGATTTCCTTGTTTGTATATTGGCTTAAAGGTTTTTTCTACACTATAAAATGGGGCAGAGGATCCCATGCTGGAGGAGAGCAGAGAAAGGCCACGTGGAGGAGAGGAGAAGCAGCCGGATGGCAGAGTGCTGAAGGAGAAACCAGTTTGTGCAGAGAGAAGGTGATGGGGAACAGAGGTGAATAAGGCTGGTGAGGTAGAAACTTTTTTTAAAAAAATTTTATTTATTTTTTACAGAGACAGAGAGTGAGTCAGAGAGAGGGATAGACAGAAACAGAGAGATGAGAAGCATCAATCATTAGTTTTTTGTTGCGCGTTGCAACACCTTAGTTGTTCATTGATTGCTTTCTCATACGTGCCTTGACTGCGGGCCTTCAGCAGACCGAGTAACCCCTTGCTCGAGCCAGAGACCTTGGGTTCAAGCTGGTGGGCTTTTGCTCAAACCAGATGATCCCGTGCTCAAGTTGGCAACCTCGGGGTCTCGAACCTGGGTCCTCGGCATCCCAGTCCAACACTCTATCCACTGTGCCACTGCCTGGTCAGGCTAGAAACTTTGATTCTAGAAATACTCAGATGAGTCGGTGGCTTTGGGAGCCTTGAATAGAAAGGGAAGTGTGTTCCCACTGTGTGTATTTCTTGCCTGCCAAGTGCAAGCTAGGATTAAAGCTAATAGCCTACCAGTTCTTGGCTCTGTTGTTTCATTACCGTCTGTCCGAATCAAGTGCGAACCTGCATGAACCAGGCGGCTGTGATGGTGACCACGGCTACTGGCCATACAACCAGCTCTAGAAAACATGAGCATACAGAATGTAGGAATTTTAGGGGCTAGGCATGAATTCATTTGCCTTGTTTCCTCTGGTCTTAGTTGTCACTCTTATTCCCTTATCAGATATGGTCTTAGTTTGACTCCCAAGAGCAGATCCTGAGACAGAGATGCAAGCAAGTATTCTATTTGGGTTCTGGTCCCAGAAAACACTGTAGGGATGTCAGTATATGAGATAGGGAAGTGCCAATAACAAGTGTGATAAAACGTGGATATCTTGTGGACATCTGTGGCTCAATCTTGCTAGGGAGTCTCTGAGACATTGTGTGGAACTAGAAGCCACCATCTCAGAATTGTCACTGAGGGCTGAGAACTCAGAATGATTTTTCCACGATCCAGGTCCTCATTGGCTGAGGATAGTTTAGCCAATGGATAGATGAGCACTTATAAGTGAGGGTGCATGTATGTATGTGGTGTGTGTGTGTGTGTGTGTGTGTGTGAGTGTGTGTGTGTGTGTGTGTGTGTGTGAGAGAGAGAGAGAGAGAGAGAGAGAGAGAGAGAGAGAGAGAACCTAAAGAAAAGGCTATTCTTGGTGGGTGAGCTCCAACTCATATCAAATAAAGACGAGTGAGGGAAGTGAGGGCTTCCAGGGAAGCAACAGAAAACACAAAGGTGACAATTCCCCAGAAATGGGGTTCTTAATGAGAAATTAATGCCAGAAAAAGGAAGAAGGAAATTGTAACAAAGTAAATTTTCCATGGAGAAAATGAAGCCAGGCATTATCTATTTATCTGGACTTTCTTTTTAAGGTACCTCTTGCTCTGTTTGATTCTTAAGACACTGGTGTTGCAAGTGAAAAAGGTCCTGTGAAAAATCAGTGACCCACGGAAACCTTACAAGGTGATCTAACAACAAACGCCTAAATGGGCAGGTCACGGTGGGGAGTCATGCCCCCAAGTCTATACTTATTTAGTAAAAGGTAATCTTCACCTTTAGCCTACCCTGTGCACTGTCCTTGTGCATCTAGGTTAACACCTTTTTATGACTACAAGTCATCCTCTTTTTCAGACCCCTGGAAGAGCAATCACCCTCTTGCCCCCCAAGGACACAGGGTCCGGTTAACTCCCCTTTCTCCCACCTTTGCGTACTCTTTCATTCCAAATGCAGAAGAGAAGCTGCAAAACTGTCATCCTCCAGAGCATTTGAGATCTCGCTCCTGGGCAATGCCACCAGTGTGGCTCAGATGAACCCTCCAGAGAATTCCCAACATGTTAACAAGTTCTTATGTACACAGATAGGAGAATTTAGTATTCTATTAAGCCAGCCATAAGATTTGAAAAAAAAAATCAAACAATTCCACAAAACTGAGAGTATTTACTTGTTTTGCAAACAAGTTATTTTTCACAAAACATGTTATTTACATTAGCCTGTAATCAGTTTATAACTGTGATTTAAATAGAAATTAATAAATATGTCTTCAAAAGTTTTTCAGTCCAACATAGTAAATATTGACAGGTATAAGGAAAATGAGCAAAAGCTCATCAGGGTCCTCAATAAATTTTAAGTGTATAAAGTCATCCTGAGACCAAGGAGCTAGAAACCGATGGCCTTCCCACTGAACCTGGACCTTGTGATTAGCTTGGTCCAATGGTCACCTGCACAAACAGGACTGTAAACGTCAGGCCACTAACAGGGACTGAGAATGTTTATGGCAGGGTCGCCTGAGCTAGACCAGACCCAGAGGTGTCCTCGTCTTTCATCCTCCCAGGCCTGGGGGCTTTACTCTGTGGGCTGGAAATCTGGGGGTGGCTGAGGATGGACCTTCAGGAGCTGGGACCCCTGGCCATCATGGTGGGTCTTAACCACACCAACAGATTGGGCCTGTCCCAGATCTCTGGTCCCCTTTCCTCTGTCTCTGACCTCCCAGACTAGTTCCTAGTCCTCTTAGGTCTAGTGCATCCTGTTGTCCTCACCCTAAGTTTACAGTGACTGATGTCAAGTCCTGTGTTGACCGTGTCACCCTGATGGTGAAGCAGCCAACTCTCAGCCTGTCACTGTCTCCCTCTTTCTTCTTGGTTGGGAGCCATGTGGAAGCTCTAGTTTCCTGAGACTGACCCTGCCCCACGGTGACAAGCAAATGAGTTACTAATGCTATAGTCTGATGAGGGGGATGGAGCTGGGGACTGAAGAGGGCATCAAGGAGTCTCTGGAGGAAGTTCTCCGTTGTGACCAGAGGACAGGAGGGCTGTGTCCTCAGGGGACTCTGTGCTCTGCTAGTAGAGATGGCCGGGGCTTCCCTGCTTGTCTCTGAGATCAAGGAATTGGTTTTGGTGGCTGCGCTGGGTCCCTGCCCTGTGAAGGACCAGGCCACCCTCAGGTACTGTGACCCCCTGGGCCCCTGTGAACACTGGGCAGATGAAGAGGGGGCTGTCCTCAGACCCCAGCCTGAAGAAGGGCCTCAGGGGCCCAGAGAAGAGAGAACGAGGACACGTGTAGATGTGTGATCGGTCCCTCATGTTATAGAAGGAGACATCCCCAGATTCGTAGTCCAGGAACACAGCCACCCGGCGAAGGCGTTCCTTCAGGGGAAGAATCTTCTCAGGAGAGGACAGGACCCGGTACTGGTTCCCAAACATCTCCAGGGTCCAGAAACCATTCTCCGGAACCAGCAGGGCCTCCCCTTCTTCTGCACACTATCTCTTTTTTGCACAATCTTGAAATTTTCTTGTGTGGTGTGACATTGCTGTTCACTACTAGGAGAGCGGCCTCTATGTGTTCATGTATGTATTTGTGTTGCACAGGTGTGTGAGTGGTTGGGGTTACAGAAGGGCAGGTGTTGAGGTGAACATAAGCACCCTCTTCCCAAAGCCAAAAGATCTTGTTCAAGTAACTGGGATTGTGGGGGGCTGAGGGGAGATGAGTGGATGTAGGGAGGGCCTGGGGGTAGAGACTAGAGCCAGACAGCAGCTGCAGCTGCTGTGATAGAGACCTTGTCCCTATTCAGAAACTACAGAGTGAGAGACGTGAGGACCCTGAGTGAAAAGAGAAAGCCCTTTCTTTTCCTCGGGAGCCGGCACTCAAGTGCCCAAAGGGTCGTGGTGAACAAATGCTTCCTCGTCTGCCAGTAGATGGTCTGGTTGAATCATGCACCCCTATGACCACTTGGTGTTACTTTTCTGTGCCCCACAGACTTCAGTCAGGCCATTGGGTTCATTTCTTCTAGAATAATCTTCCCAAAGCACATTTCTTAACATTTCCAGCATGGACCTAAATGTTTTCCATGGAGGTCTCTCATTCCCCTCTGACTCAATTCAACACTGCAGTTAGCACACTAACAGTGTCCCCACCAGCAATTATTCCAGAACTGGGACTCTGTCCCCACATCATTCCCTTCACCTGAATTGTTCCCTCACACCTGCTCCTGCAAGAACACCTCCAGATGTTCCCAGCCTGCAGAGCTCTCAGCTTCTCCTGACAGCCAGCAAGGAATGCCAGTCTGGGTCCCACCACTGCAGGAAACTCGCTCCTGCCAACAATCAGAATGAGCAAGAAGCAGACTCTTCCCTGGATCCCCCAGAAAGGAACCCAGCCTGCAGACACCTTGGTTTCAGCCCAGAAGGAGCCATGTTGCACTTCTCCCTTACAGAAATCTGACATAATAAATTAGTGTTATACTAGATCATAAAATTTGTGGTTATTTATTACAGCAGCAGGAATACAATACTAACACTAATGATTGGTGCTTCTCATCTCTCTCCATTCCTGTCTGTCTGTCTCTGTCTATCCCTCTCTCTGACTCACTCTCTGTCTCTGTAAAATAAATAAATAAATAAATAAATAAATAAATAAATAAATAAAAGAGTGGCTTCTCCCCAGGACCCACCAGGTAAAAGGAACCTCTAGTAACATCAGTGAATGACCAGAGGTGGGATGACCTTTTTCTGCAGATAGATCTAGAATGTGATGGAAACTTCACTGGAGCTCATCTAGCTCCCTTCTTCCAAATTTGTGTTTCACAGATGACCTTTAGGTATGAAGCAGGAGGGTGGTTCTGCTCCGTGATCACAGGTCACATTGTTGGTTAAGATGTTGGCCTCTAGTCCCTTCTCAGCCGTGTGTGACGTGGTCACTGTGAATTCATTCTCTGCAAGAACTTGTCTTGCAGAGCCAGTCAGTGAAGAGGTGGACCATGGCTCTGATGGTTGACCTTAAAGGATCCAAGTAGGGTGTCGCTTCTACAATCACTGACAGTGACCTCTACCCTTAGGGCCCCGGGAAGGGAACCTCAGGGCAGCACAGGACCCTGCCCAACAGGAACAAAGCAACAGACCAGAGGTCGAGAAACGGAGCTTATGCTGAGTATCTCCCATCAGCACTTCTCTCTGTCTGAAGTATAAGTCGTGTAATTTGAACCGGCCTCACTTTCCACGATTTCAAAATCAGGCTGCCTCACAGGTCTGTGGTGAGGATTAGCAAGTGACATTTCCCCGAAGCATTCAGCACGGCACCCAGTACGTTGTCTATAAAAGTTAGCTTTTCTTTTCTTTTTTCTTTTTTGAGATAGACAAAGGGAGATAGTGAGACAGACTCCCACATGCGCCTAGACTGGGATCTACCTGGCAACCCCCAGCCCTCCAATGCTTGAATCAGCCAACCTGTTAGCCCCTAAAGGTGACATGCTCTGACCAAGCACCCGCCTGGGGTCAACACTGGAACAAATCTGTCCCTGGCAGGAAGGGAAGAGGGAGAGAAGCAGCTTCTCTTGTGTGCCCTGACCAGGGAATTGAACCCAAGACGTTCCTACCCTGGGCCGATGTTCTATCCACTGAGCCAGCTGGCCAAGGTCGAAGTCACTTTAGAAAAGTTAATTCACTTTCTGCACCCTCATCTCCTTTGTCCTGTGGAAAACTGAGTTACTATTAGTGAAGTGCGTCACTCAGTGTGTTCATAGTATTTTACTGCTGTGACCTTTTACTGTTAAGGTCTCCAGCTCCAGGCTGGCCAGGGAGCAGTGAAGTAATTACATCATCCTGAGGGTCCCCATTTCCATCAGCTGAGCCTGAGGCCACTGGGGTCTCCGGGGAAGGGTCAGGCACTGGCTCAGGCACAAGGGAATTGCCCGCTGTTTTATGGGATGGGCAAATGGTCAAGGCAGTGGGCTCCAATGTCAAAATCCTAAAAACAGGCCACAGAGGCCCAGAGAAGGATGTGTGTGGGAAGGTGTAGATGTGCGACCCATCACTGGCGTTGTAGAAGGAGACCTCCCCCCACTCGTAGTCCAGGAAAACGCCCACGCTTTCAGGAGGGTTGACAAGTGTCAGTTTGGTCCGTGGGTCAGTGAGAGCCCTGTAGTCACTGCCATTAGACAGCCCCATTGTCCAGAACCCATTCTCAGGTGTCATTTTAACCCAACATTTTCTCTCCACGCTCTCACTGCACACCCCAACGTGCCACTCCTTCCTGTCCCCGACCTCCACCTCCCAGAAATGTCTCCCTGAGGTGAAGCTGGCACAGCCCAGCACGCAGTAATGCCAGTCAAATCTCGTGGGGTGGTCCGGCAGGCTCCGCCGCGCGTCCGCCCGCTGCAGGCACCTCTGGTCCTCAGAAACGACGAGGATTGGGTTTGCCGTGTCCGGGTCCAGAAGCACATCCGCTGCAGAGGAGTCAGATGGCGCGGGGTCAGCCATGGTTCCCGGACCTCAGAGCCTGGGGTCCCCACCTGCCCTGAATGTGACTCTCAGCAACGCCCCGAGAAACCACAGGGGTCCGTGTTCTGAGAAAAGGTGGGGTCTTTCTAACCTGCTGGTGCCGACCTTCCACCTTTGCCCCGTTTCCCTCCCCCCATGACCGTGCCCAGCTGTGCTGCCCAGTCACACGGACTCCACACACACAGTCACACGGACTCCACACACACACAGTCACACGGACTCCAACTTCAGGCCTGGCTCCCCCCTCCCGAGCTGGGTGACTTCCTTAGTTGCTAAGTCTATTTTCCTACAGACACAAAATATGTAAAATCTTGACTCTCAATTTCATTTCTGTAAAATGGGGAAAAGATATTAATCTCTAGGGTAAAATGGGACAAACTGTGTTACATTTTTCTCAAGTCTGGGCTTGGAGGAAGTGCCTGGTGTGATGATAGACTGACTATGTCTTTCCTGTGCGTGCGGCCATGCTGAGGGCTCTACATGCTTTTGGGCCCATTACCCAACCTATTCCCATCCTCTCTGTCCTCAAAATCAGTCATCTACGGACAACAGCACTGGCTCCCTTGCCTCTGGTTACCTGCTGGTTTTGGCCAAGAGGAGGTACCAGCTGCGACAGGAAGGAGAAAGGAAAGAGACCCAGCACTGACTCCCCCACTTCCTCCACTGGAGATGCTCTGACAGAGCCTGACTCCTCTCAGGCAGCCTCTCCCTGAGCTCCAGCTTCCTCTGGGCTCCAGTGACTGCTCCCTGTCCCTCCCCTTCAGCCTAGGGGTGGTGACAGCTCCCACTGTGGGAGCCCTGGGGCACCATTCATCCTTGCTGGTTTCCTTTAATGCCACCCCTGCCTCTGGAAGTAGTTCCTTCTCTATCCCTCCTTCTTCACTGTGCAGATGTGGCTGTGAAAGAACCAACTGCATCTCTGTGTCACGGACTTCCTTCACCTTTTCATGCTGTGACCTCTGACCAACCTCACTGTCCTCAGCAAGCACACCAAAGCCCTCTACGTAATGATGATCTGCATTCTGATATATCTATAAACATTTCTGTTGAGACAGCTAGAATGACGTGACAACAAAGGTCCGTACCAAACTGGTGGTAGGATCGATTTTAAAGAATCATCCATCACAAGACTACCAGGAGGTGTGGCTGCTGCTACCACAACTGTTGCCTCTCTGTCCTGTCATTAGTCTGTTATGAGTTACACTATAAAAAAAAAGGACTGTTATGGGTCTGTTAGTAGTGAATAATCTGAACAGAATGCTGAGTCTTCTGTCCGTTCTGAGCCTACACTCCTGTGAGTAAATTACTCTATAATATGGTCTGTTACATTCTAAGGAGTGACTTGCATCAATTTTATGCCTTACAATACCTTCTCCTTACCATGGTCATTACCACCAGACACCCATTTTGAACAGGTTATCTCTTTCCTGTTGGTGTTTTCAACAATATGCATCCATTATGTTATTTAATCTTCACCTCAATCCTCACATAGTAGGAATATGCACCATCATAAAAAGAGGGGGCTAAACCTCAGAAACATTGTGTAACCTGAGGACACACAGGGGCAGGAGGGGCAGAAGCCTGGTCAGGTCCCATCCTGACTCTCCTGCAGCCCCTTCCCCCAGCTGCACCCCTCACGCCTCTTCCTTCCCACAAGGACCAGTGGAGCCCAGGACAGCAGCTGTCCCTGGTTCTCTGTGTCCTCAGCAGCAGAAGGACACACCTTTGAGACCAGGACCTCAAGTCACCACTCCTAGACTCCCCCAGTCAGGAGTTGGAGGGAAAAAAAATGTCCCTTGGTTGTTGTCCTTGGGAACATACAGTGACTCACTCACCAGGTTGGAAGAGGGCCGTCTTCCACTCTGAAAGGAAGGAGACACAGACAAGGAAAGGTCATCATTTCTGTTCTTCCCCCACCATCTCCCTCACTAAGCCTCTTCTCTCTCCTCTCCTCAGTCTCTTCCAACATCCGGTTTCCTGCATCTACAGCTCTGAGGATCAGGCATGAAACTTGTTGAATGTTGAGCTTCCCTCCATCATGCTGAGGCTGCAGGCGACATGGCCATGCTTGGCCCAGGTGTGTGGGCATCTGTGTCAGCAGGGTGAGGGGACACTGTATGGGGAAGGTCCTCTCTGAGTGTCCAGAAAGGTGGGTTGGGCCTCTGAGCTGGATCTGATCATTACTCACCAGCAGAGAGAGGGTTTAAATGCTTTGTACACAGAGAGCATCAGAGTCACTCACCAGCGTAGTCCCGAGACTTCTCCCCACCTGCAAGGGGAGACAGCAGAGGGTCACCTGACCTGCCATTTCTGGGTCATTTCCTTTCTCTTCCTTTTGAATCCATCTAATCTTCTCTTTTGATTCCCCCCCCCCTTCCTGCCTGTCCCTCTGCCTGTTCAGTTCTCTGCTCCCCCCTCTTTAAATCCACTGCATCTAGTGACCCTGCAGGCACCCTGCACCAGCTGTCCCAGCTGTCACTGCAGATCTGTGTGTACCTGTCTGCACAGCAGTCACCCTTGTCTGCGGCTTCACTTTCTTAAGTTTCAGTTACTTTCTGCAACTGTGGTCAGAAATTATTAAATAGAGACTGCTAGAAATAAACAACTCCTAACTTTTTTTTTTTTTTTAAGAGAGAGAAATAAGCTCAACTAGTAATTGCGGCACTTAGTTTGTCATTGATTGCTTTCTCATACGTGCCTTGACCAGAGGCTCCAGTCACACCGGTCACACCTTGCTCAAGTCAGAGTGACCTTGGGCTCATGTCTATGATCCCATACTCAAGCTGGTTGAGTGTTGGGGACCGAAAAGCCAACAGGGTTTTTGCAGTTTAGATTTTTGGGGGACAGAGGTGTAGGGCACTGGCTGTAAGCTGATAGTCTGCCCAACCCCCCCCCCCCTCACTTGTTCTGTGAAGTTACTAAAAGCTGTTAAGCTGTGATGCTGGGTTGTTTGTACTCATCCTACCCCCCATGTCCCCCGGAAAGAATGGAGGCAAGTTCCTTCTATCCTTTGTTTTGTGTGAAGTTAAGATGTTATGTATGGTGGGGGTTTTCTGCACTTGGTAAAATTCTTGAGTTGCCTTGGAAACATTGTGATCAGAGATCTCTGATTTGCTACTGGCCTCACTTTGCCCTATAAATAAAGCAAGAAACGGGCGGGCGGGGCAGGGGTGGGGATCGCGCTCTATTCTTGCCAGCAGCAATCTCAGAGCCCTCCCCACCCCATCCTTTTATTTCTTTAAGCCTATTTTCTTAATTCACATTGTTCCCACTCAGGACCTGGAATTACTAGCTGTGCTGGTTCGCGGCAGATGAGCCTACTGCTCAAGCCGGCCACCTCAAGGTTTTGAACCTGGGTCCTGAGTTTTAAACTGAACATCATTCTGAGCAGCGTGATGAAATCTTGCGCCATCCTTCGCTGACCTGCCCTTTCGTGAATCGCCACTTAATTTTCTCTCTCTTAGAGAGAGAATGGAAGATGGAAAGCCAGACACAAAAACAGAAAGAGATACATCAAGTTGTTGTTCTGCCCATTCATGCATTCATTGGTTGATTCTTTTTTTATTCTTTTAATTTTTTTTAGATTTTATGTATTGATTGTAGAGAGACAGGGGAGAGAAAGAAGGGGGGAGGGAAGCATCAACTCATATTTGCTTCTTGTTTGTGCCTTGACAGGGCGGGCCCTAGGCCTCAAACTAATGACCCCAGCGCTCCAGGTTAATGCTTTATCCACAGCACCACCACAGGTCAGGCCTTTGCTTGATTTCTTGTATCTGCCCTGAGCAGGGATCTAACCCACAACCTTACCATGTCGAGACAGCCCTTCAACCAACTGCGCTACCCAGATAAGGCCCCCCTTAGCCACTTAGGACTGTCTCCATGATCTGATCTACTGTGGCACTGTGGCACTTTCACAGTGCTTGTGTTCCAGCGATCCTTATTTTAGTTAATAATGGCTGCAAAGTGCAAGAATGAACAGTAATGCTGGCAACCGGTGTGCCCATGAGAAGCTTTCCTTCATAGAAAAGGAAGAACCTAGTAGTGCATACAGGGTTTGGTACTATCCTCGGTTTCAGGCATCCACTGGGGGTCTTGGAAAGTGTTCCCCTGGGATAAGGGGTGACTACTTTACTCCCGCGCCTGGGCATGGGCTCCCCGTGTGCATATGTGTGTATGTGTGCTAGAATCCGTCTCTCTCAACCTGTTATTTCCTGCCTACTTCCGAAAGGAATTGGGCAACTTAATGAGAGAATTATTTCAGACACTATTCTTTTCAGCAGTTTACGACAACTCTGTGACAAGTGACACTGAAGCCACTCCTCTTCCTAAGAGACACTTTTCTCCAGTATTTTTTTTTTACAGAGACAGAGAGAGAGAGAGAGAGAGAGAGAGAGAGAGAGAGTCAGAGAGAGGGATAGACAGGGACAGACAGGGACAGACAGACAAGAATGGAGAGATGAGAAGCATCAATCATTAGTTTTTCGTTGTGCATTGCAACACTTTAGTTGTTCATTGATTGCTTTCTCATATGTGCTTTGACTGCAGGCCTTCAGCAGACTGAGTGACCCCTTGCTCAAGCCAGCGAGCTTGGGCTCAAGCTGGTGAGCTTTTGCTCAAATCAGATGAGCCCTCGCTCAAGTTGGCGAGCTCGGGACCTAGAACCTGGGTCCTCTGCATCCCAGTCCAATGCTCTATCCACTGCGCCACCACCCGGTCAGGCAGTATTTTTTTCGAAGAAGGCTACAGACTGTGTAAAGCCACCAGGGAGGGGAGGACCTCACACACTGAGTCCACCTCCCCCGCCCCTGTCCTTTCCTGTGTCCCCTGGATGTCCCGGTGCGAGCGGCCCCTGGTGGAGACTGAAGCCCCTTCTCCATTGAGAAAACCCCTGCCCGGCTCCCCCATCAGCGTCCTTATCTCCCCCACCCCCGGGGGGTTAGGGGTGAGGGAAGGGCGGGATCATATCCGAGCAGAGAGTCTGAGACGAGGGTCCGGGACACTCACGCGCCAGGTACTGGATCCTCCTCCACTCTGCGGGGAACAAGTGAGGAGTCGGTGACGCGCGTGACGCAGGGACCCCGGAACGCGCGGGGAGGGACCTGTACTTACTGAGTTCGCGCTGCAGCTCCTCTGGAAATAAGCAGAAAAAAGTCCCGTCACGGAAATTGAGGGGGGACGGGCGCGGTGGGTGCGCGGGCTGGGGTGGGGCGGTCGCGCTCCTGCAGCCGGGACTCACCTTTGGCGCTTCGCTCCCGCTGCTCCTTCAAGAGCGCTGCTTCTTTCTCCGCTCGCTCCCTCTCCTTCTCCGTGGACAGACCCTCATTTGTCTTCTGCTGTCGCCACAGGAAGAACCCCGCTGTCGCCAGAAGTCCCAGCAGAGCCGGTAGGGTCACCGCGAGGGCCACCATCCAGGGCCGCGCGCTCCAGAAGAGGGGACCTGCGAAGGGACAGCCTCAGCCTCTGACCTGGCGGGGTCACCAGGTTTCTTGGGACAGATGGTTCTCTTCCCAAAGTGCCCAGAACTCTGTCACATAACACTATTGTCTTGAAATGTTTGCCTCTCACATAAATAAGAATAGTTCAAATATAAAAAATACACATACAAAGTCATAGAAGACTTCTCTCCACTCCCTCGTTTCTTCCCCACTTATTAGTTCCCATTGGTCAGCTTTATATGGGATTAAGAACGTGAGTGTCGGGGTTGGAGGGCCTGGGTTCAAATTCTGATCTTCATCCTCACTAGTATGTGACCTGGAACTAATGACTTCACCATAATGTTCCTGGTGTCCCAACAGGTAGAAGGATTAGATTAATATTTATCAAGTGCCTGATGTATACTGAGTGCCACGCAAGTGTTTATTAAATTTTAAAATAGAAACATGTTCTTATTTGTTCTTGCTCACAGCAAACACAGCACTCTGCACCAGCTGGTCTGGCGCTTGCTCTCTCTGTTCACCAAGTGCCTTGAGGACCGTCCATGTCAGCACAGAGAGCACGTCTGTGTTCTCTCACAGTTTACAAGTTCCACGGAAGGGTATAGCACAGTCTCTAACATTCCGCTATTTTAATTAATGGTTTAAGAAATAGCGTTTTACATGGGTCATTTCACACAAATAAAAGCTGACCTGTCAGATAAATTCCCAGAACTGGGATTTTGTATCAATAAATAACTAGTTTGGTTAAAGATTGCTCCATTTCCCCCAATAGAAGCTGTGACAATGTATACCAGAAATATACCACATTGTAGCAACAACCCTCTAAGAGTGACTGTCTCCCCGCAAGCCTGCCACCAAAATGTGTTCTACACACCTTGTGTTTTGTTTGTTGCCCGTCTCACAAGTGGAAAACATTTCCTTATTCAGTGAGATTGGAAATCCTTTCATGAGTTATATACTTTCCTGTGAACTGATAATTCATGTTCTTTGCACATTTTTCTACTGAGTTGTTTTACATTTTAAGGAGATAAGACCGTTCTGTAAGATATAGGTTGCACACCCTGGTTTTCTTATGGTTGTCATGTCTTTGTTGACCTTACCATTTGCCACAATTCCCATTGCCTGTCACAGTCTGTGGCACGCAGGAAATGCTCAGAAGATGTCTGTGACATAAACAGCTTTATGGGGGAAAGAAGCACCCAGGTCCCTGCTCTGTGCCGTACCTCTACTGCAAAAACTCAAGTCAGCAGCAGACAGAAACAGTCTTCCCCCAGGGGCCACAGCTAAGCACAGGGTAGCGCAGGGCACTCACCTGCAATGGAAACCCTGGCTGTCTTTTCCTGGCTGAGCAGGGGGTTTCTGAAGATACAGGAGATCCCCCTCCCAGAGTCGCCTTCCACGGTCACAGATGCTGAGGCTGCATACAGACCCAGGCTGTCTGCAGTCACAGGAGCTGCCACAAAGGACAAGCTCTGTCCCCTGTCATCTCTCCACTCGATGTGGGGCTGCGGATACCAGCCTGCAGACGTGCACTCCAGACGAATCCCTCCTTCCTCATAGCCCTTCATTTCAATGTGAAGATCAGAGCCCAGCGCTGTGGAAGGAAAAGTGAGCCTGAATTATGGGGAGCCCTCTGTACTGGTAAGGGTCTCCTCAGGAATGGAGCACACACTCACTCTAGAGAACTCCAGCCGGGTTTCACTGAGGAGCTGTTTACGGACATGTGCTGTGCTGGAGAAACTGTTCCATGATGTGACCACTGTCTGATTATTGCCTGAACCTTACACTAGACCCAGCTCCATCTGGGTCAGAGCAGAGATTGTTTTCTGTAAATCCCCTTAGATGTGGCTAGACCCCTTCTCTTCCTTCCTCTTCCTGGAAGACAACCTGTGTCTGTCAAGGTCCTCAGAGAAGCAGAGTTGGAAGGCGGAGGTGGCATTTGTTGGTGAGTAGCCAGGAGTGCTCTGAGGTGGCTCTGGAGCCTCTCTCCCCAGTTCCCACAGAAGAACAATGAGAACAGACCTGAGGCTCACCTGCAACCTTCAGCCCCACCAGGGCTTTTTCATAGAAGTCTCCATCTTGGAAATAACACAGGTAGTTTCCGCTGTCAGAGACTGTGACGTTGTGAATCCGGAGAGCAGCCTTCCCCTCAGTGATGTCCTCTCTCAAAATCGAAGTTCTCCCTCGATACTCTGCTGCCTGTGTCTCTTCCCTCCCATGTGCATACGTGAGCACCACCTGCCTGAGGCTGGGTCGCACCCACTTTAGCTCCATATCCTCCGCGTTCATCTTTGGGGACAGGTGACAGGGCAGCTCAGCATCTTCACCCACCATGGTCAGGACGGGGTCAGGAGATCCAACCACAGTAAACTGAGCTGGTCAGCAGAGAAGCATGCTTTGTCACAGGTAGCTGGGGCAGAGGGTAACGGGGTGACCCACGCAGGTTGGGTGAGGTAAGAAACACCTGGATAGGCACTGAATCCTAACTGAAGTACAGTCAGGATAAGCCTTCCAGTCTACGGCCATACTACCCTGAACACGCCCGATCCCGTCTGACCTTGGAAGCTAAGCAGGGTCAGGCCTGGTTAGTACCTGGATGGGAGGATAAGCCTTCCAGGATGGGGAGGAGTCTTAGGCTCTGACTGGACACTATAGGCAGCTGCTTCAGATATATAAACGCAGAACTGTTTCCTACCTGAGCAAGGGGCGAGCAGCTGGACCAAGGTGAGGCAGACAGGGAGGCCAAGCAGATGGAAGGCCAGGGACCTCACCATTTTTACCTGTTGTGTAGATGGAGAGACAACAGAAAGATTTAGGTGGACGTGAAGACATGGAAGAAGATGGAGGAATCCACATGAAGACTCTGCCTCCCCACAGCTGACTCGGGGAGCACCCACAATCAGTGGTGACCCAAGAGTCTCCTCTACAAATGTCTGCTTGAGAGTCTCTTAACTTTTGATTCCAACATGGTATACATTCCTAAAATAATGTAACATTAAAGGTACTTATCCAAACCGTAGCCATCAGGAAACCCTGGGCTCCACCCTGAGGACGTGGACAGAAGCCTTCACTACCCACAATTCCCTGGGACAGCCAGCTCCCGCCTCCCCCATCACACTCTGAGGAGCACAGGACCCTCCTCCCTGAGTCCCCAATTCCATTGGAGTCCCCACAGTCTATGCTCAGCACACCAGCCAGAGGTTCCTGACTCACTTCCCCTCCCTCCTCCACTCAGCCCTTCCGGGGCTCCCCTTTCACTCAGAGCAGGAACTGAAGTCCTTTGTACCCTTAACTCTCAGAATTATCTGAATGTTTTAAATTAAAAAAATGTTCAGAGTCAGGAATATATATTCTTACTTATTTTAGGAGATAGTGGTTGTTTTTTATTCCTGATTATAGACAATTTAAAAAATAAAATAAAATTTACATAACTTACATGGTAATCATATACTTTCCTTTATAAGAATGTAAATATTTCTGGATGTATTTTGGCCACATATAGATAGCAAATGCTTTAAAAAGGTTTCATCTTTTCACCCACAAACTCAATTTGCAGTAATCATTCTTAAAGGAAAAAAGAAATCAGACATTAACACAAACATTTATGTTTAATGCTGTTCATCATAGTAAAATCTACAATAGCAAAATGTAAAATTTGCATACACAAATTAGATCCAATTCTGTTACAATTATAAATAAAACTTCTTTGTTAAAAACAAGTTTCCTAACCTACAGCTAACATAATACTCATTGAAAAAAAAACTGAAAGCTTTTTCTTCAACGATAAGGAATAAAACTCAGCCACCGATTCTTACTACTTCTATTCAATACAGTATTGAAACTCATAGCCAAAGCAATCAGACAAGAGAAAGAAATAAAAAGCATACAAATCAGAAAGGAGGGTTTGGACGGTACTGGTACAGTGGATAAAGCATTGACCTGGAATGCTGAGGTTGGTCTTAGAAGCCCTGGGCTTGCCTGGTTAAGATACATAGAACAAGTGATCAATGAACAACTAAAGTGAAGCAGCTATGACTGTACTTCTCACTCCTCCACCCCTCACCTCTTCCCCTTAATAAATAAATAAATAAATAAGAATGGGAGATATAAAACTGTCACTGTTTACAGATAACATTATACAATATATAGAAAAGTCTGAAGACTCCACTAAGAAAAAACACCTGTTAGAACAATAAGTGAATTCAGTAATGTCACAGGATACAAACTCACAAACCTGTTACATTACCATACAACAATAATGAATAATCAGAAGAAATAATTTTAAAATCCCATTTACAATTTCATCAAAAAGCATAGAATACATAGGAGTAAATTTAACCAACAGGTGAACGACTTGTATTCTGAAAAGTGTAAGACACTGAAGAAAGAAACTGAATTGGATATAGATAAATGAAACGATATACTGTATTCAGAGGTTGGAAGGAGTGGTAGAGCATTGGCCTGGAGTGCAGGAGTCCCGGGTTTGATTCCCGGCCAGGGCACACAGGAGAAGCGCCCATCTGCTTATCCACCCCTCCCCCTTTCCTTCCTCTCTGTCTCTCTCTTCCCCTCCCACAGCCAAGGCTCCATTGGAGCAAAGTTGGCCCGGGTGCTGAGGATGGCTCCATGGCCTCCGCCTCAGGCACTAGAATGACTCTGGTTGCGACAGAGCAATGCCCCAGATGGGCAGAGCATCGCCCCCTGGTGGGCATGCCAGGTGGATCCTGGTCAGGTGCATGCGGGAGTCTGTCTGACTGCCTCCCCATTTCCAACTTCAGAAAAATACAAAAAAAATAAAAAAAAATTTTTTTAAATGTCTTTTCTTCCCCCCCAAACTCAAAAACATTGGTACTCAAAGACACACACAGACCCATGCTCATTGCAGCAGTATTCATGGTGGCTAAGGCCTGGAAACAACGAAAGTGTCCCTTAACAGAAGACTGGATAAAGAAGAAGTGGTACATATATACAATGGAACACTACTCAGCCATAAGAAATCATGACATAGTGACATTTAGGACAGCAAGGATGGACCTTGAGAACATTATACTAAGTGAAATAAGTCAATCAGAAAAAGCTAGGAACTATATGATTTCACACATAGGCGGGACTTATGGACATAGATTAAAGTGAAGTGGTTACCAGGGGGAGGGATGGGGAGGGGAGTCAAGAGGGACAAACATTCAGTGATAGAAAATGATTTGACTTTGGGTGATGGGCACAACACAATAATCAGTTCAAATGCTATAAAAATGTTTATCAGAAACCCATGTACTCTTATTGATCAATATCACCATATTGAATTTAATTTCTAAATTAAAAATAATCTTCAGAAATAACTAATTCTAGATATTATGCTCCCTGATGTCAAAATATGATACAAGTTTACAGTAATAAGAACAGCATGGTGCTGGCATGAAAATAGACACATAGTTCAATGGGACAGAATAGAGAGCCCAGAAATAAACCTTCAGTTATATGGTCATTTAATCTATGACTAAAAAGGCAAGAACACACATGTAGTAAAGACAATCTATTCAAAGTGTTGTTGGGGAAACTGGACATGCAGAATAATGTAACTGGATCACTTTTTTACACACTATATAAAAAGAAACACAAAAGGGATTAAAGATTTAAATGTAAGACCTGAAACCAAAAACTAGAAGGAAACAGAGGCAATGGACTATGTAACATGGAACTTAGTAACATCTTTTTGGATATGTATCCTCAGGCAAGGGCAACAAAAGAATAAATAAACAAATGGGATAACATCAACCTAAAACATGTTTGGCACAGCAAAGAAAACCAGCAACAAAATGAAAAGACAACCTACAGAATGGAGGAAGATATTTTCCCATTATACATCCAATAGATGATTAATATCAAAAATTTATAAAGAACCCCTACAACTTAACACAACACATACCAAACAATCAGATTTGAAAAAAATGAGCAGAGGGCCTGAACAGGCATTTCTCCAAAGAGGAAGCACAGAATCCAGCAGACACCTGGGCTGGAAACCCCTCTGAGGTCAGACAAGGTATCATTTAACCATTCTTTAGCTGTTGTATACGTAGGTTGTTTTAGATTTTTTTAATTGTAAGGCCAGTAGCCACGGCCACCATCACAGCCGCCTGGCTCGTGCAGGTTCGCATTGGATTCGACAGACGGTAATGAAACAATGGAGCCAAGAACTGGTGGGCCATTACCTTTAATCCTAGCTTGCACCTGACAGGCAAAAATACACATAGTGGGAAACACTTCCCTTCCCTTTCCATTCAGGGCTCCCAAAACCACTGACTTATATCAGTATTCCTAGAATCAAACGCCCCACCAGCCTTACTCACCTCTTTTTCCCCTTTCTCTCTCTCTGCACAAACTGGCTTCTCCTTCAGCACTCTGCCATCTTGGCTGCCTCTCCTCTGCAATGCTGATGACAGGATCTGAGTGAGAGAGCCCCTGGTCTGCCTCATCTTATAGTGTAGAAATTAAAGTCTTTAAGCCAGTGTACAAATAAGGAAGTCTCTGATACAAAGCCACTTATCTGAGGCATAAATGGGATTCCTCATAAGAGTGCACCACCCCACATCATGCAGCAGTCAAGGGTGTGGGGAAAAGCTTAGTGTTGAGAAGATCTTAGTATTAAAAGGGTGGGAAAGGCTTAGTTTTAAAACTAAGCCTTAGGCTATAAGGACCCTGCCTGCTGACAGCCTGTCTCCCACACCCAATGCAAACTATAAGTGAGCAAACATATATATCATACTTGCAAACTTATTTGACCCACATCTATATGACACATAATTCTACAATGAACATCTTTGCATGTAAATCTTTAAGACACACACCTCTCTTTTAGAACCTCTTAGAACACACTCCCAGAGACGAGCAGGAGACACTCTAGGAGGCCTTTGCTTCTTCCTGAGCACAGGAGGTTTCTAGAAACGTGCAGCTGTGAAGCTCCCTCTTTTCGGTTGTCTCCCTCCCACAGATTTCCCAACGCAGGCACGGCCTTGCCCTGCCTCTGTGGGCACACCTGTGCCCTCAGCTGCCTGTTCACGGCAGCACACTCCTCCTCTGGGTGAGGAACGTCCTGCTTCAGGCTCCTTTCTACGGAGACCTGGGGCCCTGGCTTTTAGCATCTTTCCACACTTACCCTTGACGCTCCCAGCTGCAAATCACAGAACGAAGGCACTCAATAAATAGCTCTCCGTTCTAGTTAAGTCTCCCTCTGGAAGAAAGTGTGGGGGAAAGAGAAAGCTTGCCTTTTCCGAGAAACAGCTCAGTTTCTCTTTGAAAGCACTGGTTTTCTGATTGGCTCAGAGCGGTGTGTCTCATCAGTTGCTGGGCAGAAACCAGTGGACAAGATTAGCATGGAGGAAGTCCCTGTGATGAAGATCGGCTTCAGCCCGTCTCTGTGTTTAGCTGTAAAATGGAGCTGTTATGGTTAGGTCCCCTCCCCAAGAAGGAAGCCAGGCCACACATGGGGATGAAACAGTCTATTGGGGCATCTGCATACAGCTGGGCTGAGACCCTAAATGACATCAGCAGCAAGGGGAAGAGAAGCCCTATTCTGTATGGGACAGTCTGGCAGTGTTTCCCACCGCAGGGCAGAAACTTGTTACCTGTGGCGGTGAAACAAGGAGGGAGGGTGTTGATAGCCAGAGGCCAGATTCCAACACTGTGGGGGGTTTTGCTTTCTCAGGGCCTGACCAGCCTTAGAGATATCATTTGTCTCTAAACCCTTAAACCCAAGAGATAGTGGGGAAAAGCCTTTAGAAGACTTGAAAGAACAGAGTCTGGTATCAAAGGTTTTCTTAAGAGGAGCTGTGGTCTCCAGGAAGGACTGTAGCTAGAAGAGGAAGCCTTGTAGGGAAAGAGCCAGGACCTCCACACCCCACTTTGCATCCTCTGCTGGGCTTCCCATTGATCAGCCCGGGCAGAAGCCACAGGGTAAGTTTTTGACCAGAGGAAGAGAAATGCAGGGTTGATGTTGGCACATGAGCAATTTCATGGAACAGAATACAGTTCTGTTACTGTGATGGCTCAGGACAGAATTAAGACCACTCAACAATTTGTTTTGTGCACAGAGAAAAACATGACCAGTGTCCAGACCACAGCAGCACCCAAACCTCCCCTATCCTTTGATTGAGTGACCAATTACATCCTGCACCATCCTGACAGCATTCTATCCAGAGCAAAGCCCTTCTTCTCTACATCCTCCCCAATTCTGCTAATACAGCCCAAATATTATACCAAGTCTTACTGACACCATTTACATAATATATTGTAAATCTGTATAGTTTTCAAGACTGGGGCATATCTTGGATTTTTGAGTTATTGTAAATAATGTGCTTTACATATGAGTCTTTGTTGACATAGATAAGTTTTCCATATATATATGTATATATATATGTATATATATTTTTAGAGAGAGACAGAGAGAAGAAGGGAGATAAAAAGCATCAACTTGTAATTGCAAGGTTTTAGTCATTCATTGATTGCTTTCCATATGTACCTTGTCCCGGTGGGATGGAGGGAGGGTGCTCAAGCCAAGCCAGAAGCTAGTCAGTGGTCAATATGAAGAGTGACCAGCTCACTATCATACAAATGCTTCATAAGATAATAACATCATCCATTTCACCCATCTCATCTCAGTGAAAAAAAGGAGTAACACCACAGTAAAAGCAGGCATTCGGAAAGAAGGAACTTCCAGTTGATTGTGAGATGGGTTCAGTGTGTCAGGAAGGACTTTGCCCACATGCTCATATACCCTTGGACACAGAGCTATATTTCTGAAAATGTATCCGAAAGTGTATGGAGCCTGACTGGTGGTGGCGCAGCAGATAGAGGGTCAATCTGGGACACTAAGTTCTCATATTCAAAACCCTGAGGTTGCCAGCTGGAGTACAGGCTAACCAGCTTGACCAAAGGGTCGCCATCTTGAGCTTGGGATCATCAACATGATCCCATGGTCGCTGCCTTGAGCCCAAGGCCATTCGGGCCAATGGCTTTTTTCTTTTTTTCTTCCTTTTTTCTATTTTTAAGTTTTCTTATGTGATAAGCAGGGAGGCAGAGAGACTGACTCTCTAATGCACCCTGATGGGGATCCACTTGGCAAGCCCCCTACTGGGCAATGCTTTGCCCATTAGCGACCATTGCATAGTTGCTCAGCAAGTGAGCTAATTTAGCGCCTGAGGGGAGACCATGGAGTCATCCTCAGTGTCTAGCAACAACTTGCTCCAATTCATGGCTGAGGGAGGGGATAAGAGAGATACAGAGAGAAGGGAGAGGGGAAGGGGTGGAGAAGCAGATGGTTGCTTTTCCATGTTTTTTTTTTCCTAGACAGATTCTGGTGCTGTTTCTTATCAATCTATATGAGATTACTATAAATTAAAAATGTCACCTCTGTATTATATTTCTGCCAAAAGTCCTTTATCACCACAGTTTGTTCTTGGCTTTTTCATTGGGACCATGATTAAGACCTAAATATAGCCCTGGCCAGTTGGCTAAGTGGTAGAGCATCCAGCCGGCATGAGAAAGTTGAGGGTTTGATTCTCAGGGCACATAGGAGAAGCGACAATCTGCTTCTTCACCCCTCCCCTTCCTCTCTCTCTCTCTCTATCTTCCTCCTCCCTCCCAAAAGGAATGGCTGGAGCAAAGTTGGCCCCTGGTGGCACTGAGGATGGCACCATGGCCTTGCCTCAGGCTCTGAAATAGCTCGATTGCTGGAGCAGAGGCCCCAGATGGTCAGAGCATCGCCCTTAGAGCGCCTGCTGGGTGTAGGGGGCTTGCTGGGTGGATCCTGGTCAGGGCACATGCAGGAGTCGGTCTCTGCCTCCCCACCTCTCACTGGATTAAAAGAGAGAAAGAGAGAGAGAGAGAGACCCACATGCAATTTACCGACGAGACTTCCAGGAGAATACCTTCCCAAACCCAAATTCGATCATATCATTTATTTTCCTTAAAGCTACTGTATATCTTCTTAGTGACTCCAGGATTAGGCAACGTAACCTGGTCAAGGAAATGCCGTAGCATTTGGAGTTCTGCCTCCTTCCTCTCCTCCCTTCTCTCCAGTGACCTACCCACACCTGACAGAATTTGGGTGGAGGTATTAGGATGGTAGTGCTGTCTCCCCCTCCTCCCAGCTGCAGATTTCTCTGAACTGTGTGGATGCCCTGGAGATGGCTCTGGTTGAGGATTTTGGTCTTGTCTCTTTTGCACGTGTCTAAACCAAGTTAAATCAAAGGACTGGGTGAGGGGCTTCACTATGGCACTGTGTTCTTTGACTTGCTATTGAGCTAAGCGGTCCCTCACTCTTCCCTGGGGCACACACTGTCAGCTCACTGGTAATAACCAGATATGACACAATGATATGTTGACATTGTGAGAATGACATCACTCCCCTATTTACCAAGCCCGTGTTGAGTTTACGTGCACTGTGCTCCACAGAGACTGTGTATGTGATGGGCAGGGAGGGAAGTGAGGAGGCCTGGGGAAGGGGGGGATGGGTTTCTGTGCAGAAAAGAGACTAGTGAGGAAGATGGTGAACATACATGCCCTGGGGTCAGGTTGAGTGGAGAGCTCTCTGATTCAAATTCCTGTCAATGCTTTGGAAATGGGAAGTCCCCAGAATAAACAAAAGAGGAAGGCAGGGAACTTAAAGAAGCCAATATCTGCAGTTGGGTTGAGCAAGGGAGAAACAAGAGGGTGCAGGGAGGGAGCAGGGATGTCAAAGCACTCTGAGCTCTCCCCACAATCTACTCCACTGCAGCCCCTCCCTGTGGCCTGGTGGGGCAGAGCCTTCCCAGCAGGGCTACACTCACTCTCTGAAGGACTAGCTCCAGAAAACATGGGAATACAGAACGTAGGAATTTTAGGGGCAAGGCATGAATTCATTTGCCTTGTTTCCTCTGGTCTTAGTTGTCACTCTGGTTTCTTATCAGATATGGTCTTCGTTTGAGCTCCCCCAAGAGCAGAGTCTGAGACAGAGATGCAAGCAAGTATTTTATTTGGGTTCTAGTCCCAGAAAACACTGTGGGGATGTCAGTATATGAGATAGAGAAGTACCAATAACGAGTGTGATAAAACCTGGATATCTTGTGGACATCTGTGGCTCAATCTTGCTGGGGAGTCTCTGAGACATTGTGTGAAACTATAAGCTACCATCTCAGAATTGTCACTGAGGGATAAAAACTCAGAATGATTTATCCACCATCCAGCTCCTCATTGGCTGAGGATAGTTTAGGATGAGCACTTACAAGTGAGGGCGCGTGTATGTGTGTGTGGTGTTTGTGTGTGTGTGTGTGTGTGTGTGTGTGTGTGTGTGTGTGTGTGTGAGAGAGAGAGAGAGAGAGAGAGAGAGAGAGAGAAACAGAGAAAGAGAGAGAGAGAGAGATGGAGTGAAGAGATTGAGAGGCAGAAAATGTTTAGCTCAGAAGGCATTTTCTTTGTTCCAAAGAAATAAGCCTCCAGGCTAGGAATTGTCAGTATCCTCAGAAGACCTCTTTTGCCTACACACTGGTTACAACAGTCCCTCCCCCATAGCAACCAATGTCCTAATCATCACCAATACATTAGTGATCCTTCAAGTTACTTGGGGAAGGAGAAGTAGTTTAGCTAATATTATGGTCACAATCCTGGAGTCCTTCCTGTCCCCTAAAGAGAAATGGAGGCAGTTCTCACCATCCCTCCTCTCTGTCCTCACCACTGAGATGCTGTCAGTGGTCTTCATTTCTGCGTCTCCTGAGGGGCAGGAGCTCAGAGTCCCAGAGAAGGGAAGAGCCACTGATCCGACCTGCATACACCGGAACTTCTTCTATTCTGCAGGGAGAGGGATTTTATAGTCTTCTTTGTAGAACAATGGGGGGAAATCCCAATTTTCCATGTCACAGACCCTCCTGACAAAAATAACTGGTGGGGAAGCAGGCAGACCAGGGCAGCTAAAGCCACAGAAGAAGGAACTAAAGGCAAAGGAGGAGGAAGGCTGGGGAGGAAAGGCAGTGGAGGCCCATGTGACTGCTTATGGTGTCTGCTGGCTGAGTTGTGTTGTCACCTGTTTCAAAAGGATCTCATCTGTCACATGGAGGCAGACTCTTCCTCCACGCAAGGCAGTGGGTACCCTATTTTCTGCTCAAAATGTTGTGCACATTCTCAGGCAGATGCAAATTAAAAAAATTGCCACTAATTGCTTTCAAGAAATCCTCCTGACCCTGGCCAGTTAGCTTAGTAGGTTAGAGAATGGTCCGGAAACACCAAGGTAGCAGGTTTGACCTCCAGTCAGGGCACATACGGAAAGTGACTAATCAACGCACAACTAAGTGGAACAGTAAATGAATGCTTCCTCCTTCTCCATTCTCTCTCTGTTTCTGTAAAAGAAATCAATTAAAAAAGAAAGACTGAGAGAGAGAGAGAGAGAGAGAGAGAGAGAGAGAGAAAAGAAGGGAGGAAAGAAGGAAGGAAAGAAGAAAAGAAGGTGGAGAGAGAGAGAGAGCGCTAAAGAAATGGCTATTCTTGGTGGGTGAGCTCCAACTCAGGTCAAATAAAGACGAGTGAGGGAAGTGAGGGCTTCCAGGGAAGCAACAGAAAACAGAAAGATGAAAATTCCCCAGAAATGGCTTTTTAAATGAGAAATTAAATGCCCGAAAAAGGAAGAAAGGAATTGTAACAAAGTACATTCTCCGTGCAGAAAATGAAACCAGGCATTATCTATTTATCTGGACTCTGTTTTTAGGTGTCTCTTGCTTTGTTTGATTCTTAAGACTCTGGTGTTGCAAGTGAAAAGGGTCCTGTGAGAAATCAGTGACTGCATGACCAGGTGGTGGCGCAGTGGATAGAGCGTCGGACTGGGATGTAAAGGACCCTGGTTTGATACCCCGAGGTCACCAGCTTGCCAGCTTGAGCGCGGGCTCATCTGGTTTGAGCAAGGCTCACCAGCTTGAGCCCAAGGTCACTGGCTCAAGCAGAGGGTCATTCAGTCTGCTATAGCCCCCTGGTCAAGGTACATATGAGAACAACTAAAGAATCATAACAAAGAATTGATGTTTCTCATTTCTCTCCCTTCCTGTCTGTCACTCTCTTGGTCTCTGCCGTAAATATAAATATAATCTATATCTATATCTATATCTATATCTATATCAATCAGTGACTGATGGGAACCTCACAAGATGATCTAACAACAAACCCCTAAACCCCTAAATGAACGGGCAGGTCATGGTGGGGAGTCATGCCCCCAAGTCTATAATTCCAACCCTGTGCACTGTCCTTGTGCATCTAGGTTAACACCTTTTTATGGCTACAAGTCATCCTCTTTTTCAGACCCCTGGAAGCGAAATCACCCTCTTGCCCCTCAAGGACACAGGGTCCAGTTAACTCCCCTTTCTCCCACCTTTGCGTACTCTTTCATTCCAAATGCAGAAGAGAAGCTGCAAAACTGTCATCCTCCAGAGTATTTGAGATCTCGCTCCTGGGCAATGCCATCAGTGTGGCTCAGATGAACTCTCCTGAGAATTCCCAACATGTTAACAAGTTCTTATGTTGACAGATAGGAGAATTTAGTATTCTATTAAGCCAGCCATAGATTTGAAAAAAAAGAAAATCAAACAATTCCACAAAACTGAGAGTATTTACTTGTTTTGCAAACAAGTTATTTTTCACAAAACATGTTATTTACATTAGCCTGTAATCGGTTTATAACTGCAATTTAAATAGAGATTAATAAATATGTCTTCAAAAGTTTTTCAGTCCAACATAGTAAATATTGACAGGTATAAGGAAAATGAGCAAAAGCTCATCAGGGTCCTCAATAAATTTTAAGTGTATAAAGTCATCCTGAGACCAAGGAGCTAGAAACCGATGGCCTTCCCACTGAACCTGGACCTTGTGATTAGCTTGGTCCAATGGTCACCTGCACAAACAGGACTGTAAACCTCAGGCCACTAACAGGGACTGAGAATGTTTATGGCAGGGTCGCCTGAGCCAGACCAGACCCAGAGGTGTCCTTGTCTTTCATCCTCCCAGGCCTGGGGGCTTTACTCTGTGG
This sequence comes from Saccopteryx leptura, assembly GCF_036850995.1. Classification (NCBI taxonomy): domain Eukaryota; kingdom Metazoa; phylum Chordata; class Mammalia; order Chiroptera; family Emballonuridae; genus Saccopteryx; species Saccopteryx leptura. Next base: position 80,376,819 of record NC_089513.1, on the reverse strand, counting down.
GCTGGAAATCTGGGGGTAGCTGGGGATGGACCTTCAGGTACTGGGACCCCTCAAGTCATGGTTGGGTGTTTCCTACTCCAACAGCTGGGGTCCCTCACAACTCCCTGGTCCCTCTTCCTTTATTTCTGACATCCAGTGGTGGCTCCTTGTCCCTTTAGATTTTGGTATATCTTGTTGTCTTCACCTCGAGTCTATACTGTGTGGTATCAACTCAGGTCCCATGCTGACTGTGTCCCCTGATGGTGAAGCAGCCAACTCTCAGTCTGTCACTGTCTCCCTCTTTCTTCTTGGTTGGGAGCCATGTGGAAGCTCTAGTTTCCTGAGACTGACCCTGCCCCACGGTGACAAGCAAATGAGTTACTAAATGCTATAGTCTGATGAGGTGGATGGAGCTGGGGACTAAAGAGGGTGTCAAGGAGTCTCTGGAGGATGTTCTCTGTTGTGACCAGTGGACAGGAGGGCCGTGTCCACAGGGGACTCTGTGCTTTGCTAGTAGAGATGGCTGGGGCTTCCCTGCTTGTCTCTGAGATCAGGAAATTGGTCCTGGGGGCTGCGCTGGGTCCCTGCCCTGTGAAGGACCAGGCCACCCTCAGGCACTGTGACCCCTTGGGCCCCTGTGAACGCTGGGCAGATGAAGAGGGGGCTGTCCTCAGACCCCAGCCTGAAGAAGGGCCTCAGGGGCCCAGAGAAGAGAGAACGGGGACACGTGTAGATGTGTGATCGGTCCCTCATGTTATAGAAGGAGACATCCCCAGATTCGTAGTCCAGGAACACAGCCACCCGGCGAAGGTGTTCCTTCAGGGGAAGAATCTTCTCAGGAGAGGACAGGACCCGGTACTGGTTCCCAAACATCTCCAGGGTCCAGAAACCATTCTCCGGAACCAGCAGGGCCTCCCCTTTCCTCGCCACACTGTCTCTGCAGACCCCCACAGCCCACACCATCACGTTTTCCACCTCCACCTCCCAGTAGTGTCTCCCTGAGGAGAAGCTCTCGGCACCCAGGACACAAGGCCGGCAGTCGAATCTCTCTGGGATGTCAGGCACGCTCTGCCTGCAGGGGCCCCGCCTCACACTTCTCCTGTCCTCTGACAGGAAGAGCTCGGGATGGGCGGTGTCTGGGTCCAGGACCACGTCAGCTGCAGAGGGAGGTCAGCTTTAGGCCTGGGTCTCAGAGATGTCCTGAAAAGCAGGGGGACTTCCCCCATGGGGTGGGATCCCCATGAAGGCCCCTTGATCCCAGATCCCAGACAGCTCACAACTGAGCAGTCTTGAGGCTGAATGATGGGAGCAGTGTCTCAGGTAGAGAATAACTGGACTCTAAGAAATGTGAAGCGTTTAGCAAATGAGCAGGAACTAATGGTTCCATTTTTCTTTCACATTCTCAGATTTGCCCTCTTTTCTTTTCAAAGCATATGATCTCTGGGAGCCATTTTGGTTGGAAAGTTTCCAACTTGGCTTCAATCACCAAAGAGACCCTGGCCCTCCCAGATCCCAGTAAAGCAATCAAGGCCAACTTCCCCCTACACTGACGCTCGGCACTAACAAGTCCCTTTGTTGGTCCTCTGCGATTTCCACCAGTGCAAGCAAGTGACATCTGACTTAAATGACTAACAAGGGAACTCTTCAGAGTCAAAAATGAGGCCCGTGTCCCCAGAATCCAACCCACGACCTGAGAGGTGCCTCTGGCAAAAAGTGGGGAACGATGTCCATCCAGCTTTGCTTTCACACCTGGGTCTGAAGTGACCTCTGGTACAGCAAGTGCTCCCGACCAGACACAGTGAAGACATTCCCCACTCGCTGTCACTATTACTGAGCCAACCTCCATTTCCATTGTTACAATGATCTTCCCCTTCCCCACGCTGATATGCTCAAAGGTGACAAGTCTGAAGTTCACCTCAAGAGGAAAGGTCTACGCACCATGTGACCTAGTCAAGCCTGGATGGTCTGGTGCCTGTGACCAGGAGGTGATGAATCACACAATGAAAGTGCCTCTCAGGGGAGGCAGGTGGACACTGTGGCTCCTGTTTGCTCAGTCCCTGCCCCTCACAGGCTGTACACAGCATCAGTGCTCTCCTGGGGCAGGAAGGCATTTCTGGTTCTATGTGTCCACCCCTGAGACTGGCTTGGGCAGGTTGCTGCCTCTCCCACCCATGGCTCCTCACTGTGCGGTTTGTACCTTCTGCCAGGGAGTGAGTAGCTAAGTCAGTATTGTCTCCTTTCACGTTAACCCAGATCTAAAGAGAACCAACTATTGAAACATAACCTTCGGGGAGATTCAGTCTGTATGTTGACCTCTGGTAGTCATGGATGAGATTATGCTAAAAATGGGAGGGTGGGAAGGAAGTGAAATGTTGATCAAGAGCCAGAGGAATTTCCTGCAGGAAGTGCTGGGGTCCTGTGTCAGGTGGGATGCTGCTAGTGAACTGACCCCAGCCCCCCACCCGCAGGTCACCGTGTCCCCTTGCTCCACTCAGCTCATGTGTCCTGTGGCTGGTTAGTGGGGAGGAAGCTGGGGAGTGAGGGAAGGTCAGAGGTGCTCACCAGCGTGTAAGAGTCCTCTCCTCCATCCTGCAAGGGGACAGGCGAGAGAGTGAGCTTCACGAGATAACAGTGACCAACAGAATACACACAGTGCACGGAGTAGCTCAAGAAATGCTAAACTTACGCAATTCTTCTTGAAGTTGTTCTGAAATAGAAATAGAAACAGAAACAAATGAGTGTCCTCAATAGAAGAACTAGGAACTTGAGTCTGTATTAAACAAAGCCCTAGTCCTTTGAGTTAAGTCACCATCCCCTCCGGAATGTCTAGAGAATAGTCCAGATGCCAGAAATGAACAGGATCAGGTGTGTGGATATAATCAGTAGTGATTTAAGATTATTTTTTGTTGTTTTTTTTGTTTTGTTTTTCAACACTGTACTGCTCTCTGTAGCCAGGTGAGTGCATGCAACATTTGAGGAGGGTGAAGCCAGTGACTGGCATGGGGACACCAAGCTCTGGCTCTGTCTCTTCCATCCTCTGTGTTCCAGACTCCACATGCCTGAGTGGTGTTCTTTAGATGCCAGCAAACTACCCTTTTACTCTTACCTTTCATTAAACGTCCTTTCTCTTTTTCCACACGTTCTTTCTCCAGTGCTTTATGTGCAATTTCTTTCTCTCTGTTTTCTAAATCTTTTCCCACCAACATTTCTTTGTTCCTGCTGAATTTTCTGATGAGACAGATGTTCCCAACAATGAAGAGGAGGAGGAAGGCAGGCAAGGTGACAGCCAGGGCCACCATCCAGGGAGACGTGCTAGGGAAGAAGGATTCTGGAAGCAGGAACAGAAAACTTCCAGTTAGTTTTATTTTGTCGTTTGACAGGGCCCAGGACACAGACAAGCATAAGCACCTGGAGTCACCGTGGGAAAGACTGGGTGAACAAGAGCCAACTGCAGCCACCATCCTGGCGTGGCCGCATGCACTACTGCCTGACAACTGCCACGCCCTCCTCCCGGCTTCTGCCACATCCGGTGCTGTCCTTCCTCAGCACAGCTGCTTGGGGGCCATCATGTTATTTTTTTCCCCTGAAATGTTTCCTGTCTCACTAAGACTAAAGGCCGACGTCTACCCATGCCCTACACTGCCCCATGTGGTCTGGTCACATTCCAGAACTGAATTCATTTCCTTCTACTCTCATACACTCAATCCATTCCATCCACACAGACCTCGTGAGGTTTCTTGAAACTGCCAGACATGCTTCTGCCTTAGGCCCTTGCATGTGCTATTTCTGCTGCCTGGCTTGCTCATTCCCCACTTGCCCAATTGCCAGTTATTTGTTGAAGCCTTTCCGTACTATCATGTTTATAATTACAACGCCCCATGCCCCTACCCCTCCCTACACACTCCCCTGATTAATTTTCTACAGAACTTATCACTATCTGATAGAACAGATTAAGCAACTGTTTTAATGCTTACTCTTTGCTGCTGTAGAATGTGAGCCCCATGAGGGTAAGGATATTCATGCATTTTGTTCTCTGATGATACTTGGTTTCTAGAACAGGTCCTTGAACATATGGTATCCTTGCTCATTATTTGCTGAATGATATTAGGAATGTAGACTTTCTGCAGATGTCTCCTTGGAATATCCCACTGGGGAGGAGGGCATCAATATAACACAGCATCAGGGGTAGACAGCTATCTGCCCATTCCACCCTGCAGGCTTAATGATTGTTCAAATGTGTAAAACTTGATGCAGGATCAGACCCACAACAAGGGAAATGCTAGCAGATTTATCCTCAGAGAAGACGGTTTCATTCTTATGATTGGAGACTGTCTGCTGTCCCCTTGTGGGAGGGGAGACGCCTCAGCTCGCTGTAGCTTGTGCTCTTCAGGCCCAGGTCCCTCCCACGCCCACCCCTGTCCCCAATCCTCCCTCAAGCTCCCATCTGTCTGCTGAGCTTCCTGCCTGCAGGACGGGGTCCTCAGAGGTCAGGGAACTAACCTGGAATGAAGATCACAGAGCTCTTCTCCTGGGCGAGCAGAGTGTTGTTGACGGAACAGGCTATGTTCCTCACAGAGCTGTCCCTGATGACCACGGCCATGGTGACCCTGAGGAGTCCGTCTGTCTCCTGGGTGTAAGCCTCCTCCAGGGCGGGCATGACCTCACCATAAAGGTCCCTCCACACTGCGTGGGGCTCTGGGAACCACCCTACAGATGAGCACTCCAGCCGGACACCCCCATCCTGCTGAGTTTAGTGAGCTTCTAAAGACTCGATATCCACTGGTCAGTGGACACTCATCCTTTATTCTTCCAGCAGGAAGAAGCTGCCCTCTGGGTTACAGAGTATTTTAGGAAAAAGCCACCAAACAAGTGAGATAATGTACCTGCACGACAGCCTCCTTGTAGGACCTGCCTTGTTGGAAATAACAGCGGTAGCTGCCGTTGTCGTGGGCGGTGATATTGTGAATGACCAGGGCCACCCTCCCCTTGTTAATGTCTTCGCTCACGAAGGTTGTCCGCCCGCGGTACTGCTCCATCCGCTCCTCCGCCCTCTCGCGCCCGCCCTTGTACACCAGCACGGCCGGCGAGAACTGAGACCCGAACCACCGCACCTCCATGTCCACGGCACTTCTCTCAGGTGACAGGTGGCAGCTTAACACGGTGTTTTCTCCCACCAAGGTCCGCGTGGGGTCAGCTGGCCCCACGACAGTAAACTGGGCTGTTCAACAAAGGGGCAGAATCAGTCAGGGCACCAGCCTTGCAACATCTAAGGCGGGAAAGGAAGTGGCTATTCCAGGGGAGGACGGAGGGGCGTCCTGGGCTGAGGATTCTGGGGCCCACAGCTGTGCTGGTTGGAGCACGAGATGCCTACTAAATGTCTGCTGAGGCTGCCAGAGCTCGGTGAACAGAACAGAGAGGAGCCTCCCCTCTGACCCCCCCGCAGACCCTGTGCAGACAGAGGCTTTTTCCTGCTGACCAGGGTATCGCAGGCCTGGAGCACACTAGGAGCTGGACCTGTCCAACCTGGTAGCCACTAGGTGGTCACAAATAAAACGTGCTGTAGTGTAACATGCTCATAAAACATATGAAAATTTGAACTAAAAAATGTTAAATGTGTCAATGGAACAGTTGACATTAATTACAAGTTTGAATGATAACAATGTGTGTATTTGGGGGCTATCTGCCTTTTATTGGGCTGTGTTGGTATAAACTCAGCGAACACGTGCAGAATGAAGGATGGGTGATCACAACCGCAGCGGGAAGTGTGAGCTTCCCTTTCTGCGTCGATAGGAGCCCGTGGCAGCGCCCTACCTGAGACCAGTGCGGACAAGCCCAGGAGGGCGAAGAACAGCCGGGGGTCAGGCGGGGAGACGTGCAGGGAAGCAGCCGGCTCCACAGCACGGAGGACGGTCACCCAGGGGAGGCCGGGACCACAGGCCTGGGGGCGCAGACCTGGAGAAATCACCAGGGAGACTGGCACCACCGTCCTGATCTAGGTAACGACCCTGTAACCCGTGTTGGTGACATCAGAGCCCCCACTTGTATCCTGGGCACCCCCCTTCCTCCTCTTCAGGTCCGGCGTCTCCGCACAGACGCGCTCATGAACATTCCAGGAATAAGTGAGCGTTCCCCAGTCGCCCTGCTCGGGTCGGGTCACTTCTGGGGACAGAGCTCAGTGTCTGCGGTCGTCACCCGACATCCTTCCACAACCTCCTCCAGGCAGCACCTGAGCGACCCCAGGGAGGCCAGGCGTGGAGTCCCCCAGGAAGCCCCTCTCCGGGGACCCGCCCTTCCCACCGAGATCCGTCCCCGCCCCCCACCCCCCGGCAGCACACGGAGCGCAGCCGCCCCGCGGCCCCACCTGCAAGAATCCTGTCCGCTGACGCTCAAAAGATGACTTTCCTGTTGTTCTTCTCCCTGAGCCGCCCGTGGGCACAGCCACAGCCGGAGGACAGAACGTCCCGAAAGAGGAGAAGAAAACTACTCCTGTCCTCCCATCACAGGCTGTGTGCGGCGGGGACCCGGGACCCGGTGTCCCCTGTGACCTGAATCCCAAGATTTCCAGTGACCGTTCGGAGTCCGGGATTGGCCGGCGGCGGGCTCACCATCCAATGGCATCGCCGAGTCTACTCCTCACCAGTTGCTAGGTAGAATACACAGACAGCATTAAAACAGGCACAACCGCAGCAGCCTTTTGAGATTATCTGAAATTTTTAGTTTCTCTTCCTATTTTCAGAAGTAATGTGCGGGGTTTTTTGTTTTTGGATTTTTATTGCTTGTTCCTTCCTCATCACAGTCTTGCAATTCCCTGCGCGTTATGCAAACTACTAGGACAGTTGCCTGTGTGCCTGAGAGAGAGAGAGAGAGAGAGTGTTGGTGGGGGGGGTTTACGCAGTGGGTGGCAGGCATGAGGTGCACATAAGCACACTCTCCCTAAAGCCTAATAATCGCTTTCAAGTTGCTGGACTTGTGGGGATGGAGGAGACACGGGGGACAAGGACCAGCTGGGGTGTAGAGACCGAGACAGACAGCAGTTACCGCAGCTGTTATGGAGACCTTGTCTCTCAGAAACTATGGAGTCAGAGATGTGTGGTTACTGAGTGAGAGGAGAAAGGTATTTCTTTCCCGCAAGAGGTGCCACTCCAGTGCCCGCAGTATGATGGCAGGGAACAAAGGCTTCCTCTTCTTCCTGTAGATGGTCCCTTTGGATCCAGTACCCCTCCTCCCATAGATCCCAAATGGGACATTGCATACATTTCTTCTAGAATAATCTTCCCAAAGCACATTTTTTATCATTTCCAGGATGGGCCTAAATGCTTTCCCTGCAGGCCTCTCATTCCTTTCTGACTCAATTCGACACTGCAGTTGACACACTGACAGTGTCCCCACCAGCAATTACTCCAGGACTGGGACTCTGTCCCCATGCCATTCCCTTCACCTGAATTGTTCCCTCACACCTGCTCCTGCAAGAACACCTCCAGATGTTCCCAGCCTGCAGAGCTCTCTGCTTCTCCTGACAGCCAGCAAGGAATCCCAACCTGGGTCCCACAACTGCAGGAAACTCGCTTCTGCCAATAATCAGAATGAGCAAGAAGCAGACTCTTCCCTGGATCCCCCAGAAAGGAACCCAGCCTGCAGACACCTTGGTTTCAGACCCGTGGGAGCCATGTTGGACTTCTGACCCACAACATTTGAGGTAGTACATTTGTGCCGTATTAGGTCCTGAAGTTTGTTATTATTGACCATAGAAACAATAGAAAGCTAATAATAGGATTTTGTGAAAATGTTGCAAGGAGGTAAACTGTGAAACTGTGGTGAGTAAACTCCAGGGGGTATAAAATCTAGAAGCAGCTCAGTTGAAATGTGGAGATTTTTAGCATAATTTATTTTGACAACCACACACAGGGCAGAGGGCACGCAGACGTGAGCACTCATAGTGATGATGATGAGAAAGAGTGGCTTCTCCCGAGGACCCACCGGGTAAAAGGAACCTCCAGTAACATCAGTGAATGACCAGAGGTGGGATGACCCTTTTCTGCAGATGGATCTAGAATGTGATGGAAACTTCACTGAAGCTCATCAAGCTCCCTTCTTCCAAATTTGTATTTCACAGATGACCTTTAGGTATGAAGTAGGGAGGGTGGTTCTGCTCCGTGATCACAGGTCACATGTTGGTTAAGATGTTCGCCTCTGGTCTCTTCTCAGCCCTGTGTGATGTGGTCACTGTGAATTCATTCTCTGCAAGTAGTCATCCTGCAGAGCCAGTCGGTGAAGTAGTGGATCATGGCACTGACAGTGGACAATGAAGAATCCCAGGTGGATGGGACCTTCATTCTCACCTTCAGTGACCTTTGCCCTTGGTGCCCTGGGAAGGGAACCTCAGGGCTGCATGAGACCCTGCCCAAGAGGAACACCAGGAGGCAGAGGAACAGACCAGAAGTAGTAGAGGGAGGGTCAGAGGCTGAACCTCTCCCAGCAGCACAACGTTTTGTATGAATTATATGTTATTTTACTTGGCCCTGCCTCAGTTTCCTCATGTTCAAAATAAAGTTGTTTCACACAGTGGTTGGTGGGTTATTGAATCAAATTCCCCTCAAGCATTTAGCACTGCACTCTGTACATTTTAAATGACTTATAAATGTTAGCTGTGGTTATTGGAAAACAGTTGAGTCACCTTTGGAAAGTTAACTCCCTCTCTGCACCCTCATCTCCTCATCTGTCACATGGAAAACTGAATTAATATTAGTGAAGTGCTTCACTCGGGGTGTTTCTGGCTAGTATCCTCTGGCTGGGAGAGCAATGGTGTTACTTCAACCTGAGGGTCCTCATTTCCATCATCTGAGCCCAGGACCACTGAGGTCTCCAAGGAAGGGTCAGGCACTGGGTCTGGAAACAGGGAACTTTCCACTTTTTTTTGTGCTGGACAAATGATCAAGGCAATGGACTCTGACCTCGAGATCTTGAAAATAGGCCTCAGAGGCCCAGAGAAGGAGGTGTGTGAAAAGGTGTAGATGTGTGATCCATTGATGGCATTGTAGAAGGAGACCTCCCCTGACTCATAGTCCAGGAAAACCCCCACTCTCTTAGGAGGGTTGACAACTGTCAGTTCTGTTTCGGGGTCTGTGAGAGCCTCGAATTTATTCTCAAACAGGCTCATTGTCCAGAATCCGTTATCAGGTTCCATATTAACGTAATATTTTCTCTCCACATTCTCCCTGCACACCCCAATACACCACTGCTTTTTGTCCCCCACCTCCACCTCCCAAAAATGTCTCCCCGACGTGAAGCTCTCACAGCCCAGCACACAGGGATGCGAGACAAATCTCTTGTTGTTGTCTGGCAGGCTCTGTATGTTGTATTTCCGCATTAGCTTCCTCTGGTCCTGGGAAACATGGAGGTTGGGGTGCGCGGTGTCCGGATCCAGAAACACATCAGCTGCAGAGGGTTCAGATAGTGTGGAGTCAGCCATGGTTCCTGGACTTCACAGCCTGAGCCAACAAGGCCTGGGTCTGGCTGATATGGCCTGAGACCAGAGCCTGGGGTCCCCAGCCTGTCTTGGATGTGACCCTCAGCCAGGCCAAGAGAACCCTCAGGGAAGGGAGAGAGTTCAATATGGAAGGGGAAGGTGAGGAAGGTTGGGGTCTATCTAACCCACCATAGTGAGCTGTCACCTTCCACCTTCTCCCTGTTTCCCTCCCCAACATGACCGTGCCCACCTGTGCTGCACAGTCACATGGACTCAATTTCAGCCCTTGCTCCCCCCTCCTGAGCTGGTTGACTTCATTTTCAACACTGTCTCTCCTTCTCCCAAGATACAACCTACATATCTTGAGTCTCAATTTCATATCTGTAAAATGGGTGTAAAAATGCTAATCTCAGTTTAGACTACAGCAAGCTGTATGGAGTATTTAGCCCAAGGCCGGCTGTCCAGGCAGGAAGTGCCTGGTGTGATAACATAGACCACGTCTCTTCTGTGCTTGGGGCCATGCTGGGGGCTCTGTGAGCTCTTATGTTCTCTCCCCACCTGTGCCCACACTCTGGCCCCAAAATAAGTCATTTATGGAGAACAGCACCAGCTCCCTTGCCTCTGGTCACCTGCTGGGTTTGGGCTAGGGGAGGGACCAGCTGAGACAGGAAGGAGAAAGGAAAGAGGCCCAGCACTGACTCCCCCACTTCCTCCACTGGAGATGCTCTGACAGAGCCTGACTCCTCTCAGGCAGCCTCTCCCTGAGCTCCAGCTTCCTCTGGGCTCCAGTGACTGCTCCCTGTCCCTCCCCCTTCAGCCTAGGGGTGGTGACAGCTCCCACTGTGGGAGCCCTGGGGCACCATTCATCCTTGCTGGTTTCCTTTAGTGCCACCCCTGCCCATGCAAGTTGTTCCTCTTCTAAACCCTCTTTTGTTTTTGCTTGTTTTTTTTAAACTTTATTTTTACTTTTATTTTAGAGAGAGAGGAAAGAAAAGAGACAGTGAGAGAGAGAGACAGAAGCATCAATCTGTTCCTTGTTTGACCGGTGGTGGTACAATGAATAGGGCATGTAGGTAGGACACTGAGGTCCCAAGTTAGAAACCCCGAGATTGCCCACTTGAGCATGGGATCTTGGACTTGATCCCATGGTTGCTGACTTGAGTCCAAGGTTGCTGGTTTAGCAAGGAGTCACTGGTTCAGCTCGAGCCACTGACCACCCCCTGCCTCTCCCGCTCCGTCAAAGCACATAGGAGAAGCAATCAATGAACAAGTAAAGTGCTGCAACTTCAAGTTTATCTTCTCATCTCTTTCCTTTCTTATCTCTCTCTCCAAACAAAACAAAACCTGTTCCTGTATGTGACCTGACCAGGGCGATTGAACTCACAACGTCTGCATATCAGGATGATGCTCCAACTAACAGAACTATCCAGCCAGAGCTTAATCCCTCTTTAATCACTGTGCAGAGGTGACAGTGAACAAAACCAATTGCACCTCTGTGTCACAGAGTTCTTTCATCTTCTCATGCTGTGACCTTTGACCAATCTCACTGTCCTCAGCAAGCACACCAAAGCCTGACAGGTGATGAATGGCTGTGCTCCTTAAAATACAGCCATGGACATTTTTGTTAGTAGCAGCTTGAGTGTCAGGAAAACTGAGGTCAATACCAAACTGAGGTCAGTAGCAAACTGGTGACAGTATCGATTATAAAAAATCATACATCTCAAGACCAGGACTAATGGTCTGCTGCTAACACATTCTTTGTCCTTTTCTCCTGTCAATCATTAGTACCCAAGTTATACTATAAGGAAAGTATGGCAACATGTCTGTAGCGGTGAGTAATCTGTGCAGATTGCTGGGTTTCTGTGTGATCTGACCCTACCCCTTGTCAGTCAATTACCCTATAACACAGTCTGTTACATTCTAAGGAGTGGCTTCTTTTTTAGGCCTTAAAATACCTTCTCCTTACTATGGTCATTTCCATCAGACAAACACCCACTTTAAACAGGCTATCTCTTTCCTGTTGGCGTTTTCGACAATATGCATTCATTATGACATTTAATCTTCACCTCCACCTCACATAGTAGGAATTTCTACCATCATCCAAAGTGAGGGCATTGAAGCTCAGAAACATTGAGTAACCTGAGGACACACAGGGGCAGGAGGGGCAGAGCTGGGGCAGGTCCCATCCTGACTCTCCCTGCAGCCCTTCCCCCAGCTGCACCCCTCACGCCTCTTCCTTCCCACAAGGACCAGTGGAGCCCAGGACAGCACTTGTCCCTGGTTTTCTGTGTCCTCAGCAGGAGATGGGCACACCTTTGAGACCAGGACCTCAAGTCACCCTCTTAGACTCCCCTAGTCAGGATTTGGAGAAGAAAAAGGGACCAGGGTCCCTCGGTTGTTATTCTAGGGAACATACAGTGACTCACTTACCAGGTTGGAAGAGGGACGTCTTCCACTCTGAAAGGAAGGAGACACAGACAAAAAGGTCATCATTTCTGTTCTTCCTCCACCATCCCTCTCACTAAGCCTCTTCTCTCTCCTTTTCTTAGTCTCTTCCAACATCCAGTTTCCTGCATCTACAGCTCTGTGGATCAGGCATGAAACCTCTGCATCTTGGGATTCCCTCTATCAGGCTAAGGCTGCAGGGAACATGGCTTAGCCCAGGTATGGTGTCTGTGTCAGCAGGGTGAGGGGACGCTGTATGTAGAAGGTCCTCTCTGAATGTCCAGAAAGGCCACAGAACATGGGCCTCTGAGCTGGATGTGATCATTCCTCACCAGCAGAGAGAGGGTTTAAATGCTTTGTACACAGAGAGCATCAGAGTCACTCACCAGCATAGTCCGGAGACTTCTCACCTGCAAAGGGAAGACAATAGAGTCACATGAACTGTCATTTCAGAGTCATTTCCTTTCTCTTTCTCTTGCACTCATCTGATTTTTCTTTTGACCACCCCCCTTCCTGCCTCTCCCTCTCTCTGTTCAGTTCTCTGCTCCCCCCTCTTTAAATCAACTGCATCTAGTGACCCTGCAGGCACCCTGCACGAGCTGTCCCAGCTGTCACTGCAGATCTGTGTGTACCTGTCTGCACAGCAGTCACCCTTGTCTGTGGTATTGCTTTCTGAAGTTTGCTACCTTCCTTTCACAGTGGTCCAAAGGTATTAAGTAGAAAAATCCAGAAATACACAATTCATACCTTTTAAATTGTACATTACTCTCAGTAGTTTGATGAAACATCATGCCATGCCACTGCCACCGTCCCAGGGAGAACCGTGCCTGTGTCCAGCATGTCCCCACTGTGGACCCCACCCCCTCACCTTAGTCACTTAGGAGCTGCTGGGTGATCAGATCTACTGGGGCAGTATCACAGTACTCGTGTTCAACTCACCCTTATTTTACTTAATAATTGCCCGAAAAGGCAAGAGTAGTGATGTTGGCAATACATGTATGGCAGTGAGAAGCCTTCCTTTCAGAGAAAAGGACATAAACCTGTGTGTACAGGGTGTGGTACTATCCACGGTTTCAGGCATCCCCTAGGGGTCCCAGTAGTTGAGGGGTGCCTACTTTACTCTCGTACCTGGGTGTACCTGAGTATGACTCGCCGTGTGCATACCTGTGTGCATATGTGTGCACATATGTGTACTAGAATCCATCTATCTTAATCTTTTTTATTTCCTATGTATTTCCACAAAGAGTTGGGCAACTTAATGAGAAAATCTCAGATACTATTTTTTCCAGCAACTATATCTGTGACAACTGACACTGTATTCCCTTGTCTTTTAAAAAGACACTGTTCTGTCTCCTCTGCTGACTACCTGGGAGGGGAGGACCTCACACACTGAGTCCACCTCCCCCGCCCCCGTCCTTTCCTGTGTCCCCTGGATGTCCTGGTGCGAGCGGCCCCTGGTGGAGACTGAAGCCCCTTCTCCATTGAGAAAACCCCTGCCCGGCACCCCCATCAGCGTCCTTATCTCCCCCACCCCCGGGCGGTGAGGGGTGAGGGAAGGGCGGGATCATATCCGAGCAGAGAGTCTGAGACGAGGGTCCGGACACTCACCCGCCAGGTACTGGATCCTCTTCCGATCTGCAGGGAACAAGTGAGGAGTCGGTGAAGCACGTGACACAGGGACACCGGGACATGTGGGGCGGGAACGGTACTTACTGAGTTCACGCTGCAGCTTCTCTGGAAATAAGGATAAAAATGTGCCGTCATGGGGATGGAGGGGGGACGGGCGCGGTGGGGGCGCGGGCTGGGGCGGGGCGGTCGCGCTCCTGCAGCCGAGACTCACCTTTGGCGCTTCGCTCCCTCTTCTTCTCCTTGGACAGGGTCTCCTTTTTCTTCTGTTGTCGCCACAGGAAGAACCCCATCACCGCCAGGAGTACCGGCAGAGCCAGCAGGGTCACCGCGACGGCCACCACCCAGGGCTGCGCGCTCTGGAACAAGGAACCTGCGCAGGGACAGCATCAGCCACTGGCCTTGTGGATCGCGGCGTATCTCGGGACAGATCATCCTGGTCCCAAAGGGCCCAGAACTGTTACTGTCACATAACACTATTGACTTGAAATATCTGCCTCTCACATGGGGATAGTTAGAATATCAAACAGTATGTATAAAGTCACTGAAGTCTACTCTCCATTCTCTGATCTGTTCTATATTTATTAGTCCTCATACATCGGCTTTATATGTGATTAAAATGTTGGAGCTGGAGGGCCTGGGTTCAGATTCTGGGTTTTCTGCCTGACCAATCTGTGGCCTGGAACTGATGACTTCACCATAATGTTCCTGGTGTCCTAACGGGTAGAAGGATTCAATTAATGCTTATGAAGTGCCTGACTCATAGAGTGCCATGCAAGTGTTTATTACATTTTAAAAATATACACATAACTTCATTTGTTCTTGCTTACAGCAAACACAGCACTCTGTCCCAGCTGGTCTGGCACTTGCTCTCTCTGTTCAGTGCCTTGGGGACCGTCATGTCAGCACAGAGAGACGTCTGCGTTTCCTCTCACAGTGCAACCCTCCACTGTGTACAAGTCACTCTGGAGGGCATAGAAGAGTCTCTACCTTTGTGCTATTTTAATTAATGGTATAAAGATAGCATTTCATATGGATCATTTTATCAGTTGCAAGCTGATTTGTCAGATAAATTTACAGAACTGTGATTTTGAATCAATAAAGAAGTAGTTTGGATAAAGATTGCTCTATTGTCCCAAGAGAAGATAGGGCAATGTATACTTGAAATATACCACATTGTAGCAACAATCATCTAAGAGTGACTGTCTCCCCACAAGCCTGTTATCAGAAAGTTTTTCCAATGACCTCATTTTTTGTTTTATTGACAATATCACAGGTGGAAAACATTTCTTTATTCAGTGAGAGTGGACATTTTTTCATGGGGTGATTTCTTTTTGTGAGCTCATATTTCATGCTCTTATTTTATTTATTTATTTATTCATTTTTGAGAGGAGAGAGAGAGAGAGAGAGAGAGAGAGAGAGAGAGAGAATGGGGCAAGGAGCAGGAAGCATCACTCCCATATGTGCCTGGACTAGACAAGTGCAGGGTTTCAAACTGGCAACCTTAGAATTCCAGATGGATGCTTTATCCACTACGCCACCACTGGTCAGGTCAATGCATGATCTTTTATCATTTTTTTATTGTTTTTTTTTTTTTTTATGTTTTAAAATGGTTATCCCTTTCCATTAGATATGGCTTATATGTACTCCCCCTCTCCTCCATTTTCCCATGTCTTTGCTGACCTTTGCCTTTTGCCAACAATTCCCATTGCCTGTCACAGTCTGTGACATGCAGGAAATGCTCAGAAGATGTCTGTGACATAAACAACTTTATGGAGGAAAGATGCACCCAGGCCCCTGCTCTGTGCTTTACATCAATTGCAAAGACTCAAGTCAGAAGCAGAGAGAGAGAGTCAATGCCTTCCCCCACGGGCCACAGACAAGCATAGGGTAGTGGCTGGGCACTCACTTGCAATGGAAACCCTGGCTGTCTTTTCCTGGCTGAGCAGAGGGTTTCTGAAGATACAGGAGATCCCCCTCCCAGAGTCGCCTTCCACGGTCACAGATGCTGTGGCTGCGTATAGACCCAGGCTGTCTGCAGTCACAGGTGCTGCCACAGCAGGCAAGCTCTGTCCCCTGTCATCTCTCCACTCGATGTGGGGCTGCGGATACCAGCCTGCAGACGTGCACTCCAGATGGATCCCTCCACCCTCATAGCCCTTCATTTCAATGTGAAGATCAGAGCCCAGTGCTGTGGAAGGAAAAGTGAGCATGAATTATGGGGAGTCTTCTGTACTGGTGAGGGTCTCCTTAGGAATGGAGGGCACACTCACACCAGAGAACTCCAACCGGGTTCCACTGAGGAGCTGCTTACAGACGTGTGCTGTACATGATGGACAGTTCCATGATGTGACCACCGCCTGAATGTCGTTTGACCCTCATGCTAGATTCAGTTAAATGTGGGCCAGAACAGAGCTGGTTCCTCTAAATCCCCTTAGAGTCTGCAGGACCCCTGTCCCATGTCCAGACATGATGATTTCTGGGAAAAGTTCTCACCTCACCCTGGATAAGCATGTAAGTCCTTCCCCCTTATCTTGGCTGAGTCCTGCCTCAGAACCCTTATTGATCCTTCTTGTCCTCTGTAACCTTTGTCCTTACCCTGTGATGGGAAAGATATCCCATTGTCATGGCACCATTTAAGTAATGTGTTGTATGTAAGTCCCTGGGATAAACTCTGGATGTAATTAATGGTATCATTATCAGCCTGATTCTCAGGTATCTTAACCCAGGAAACATTAAGTAATGTGGTTGTGCAGAGGTGAAAATAACTACATGGCAGAGAGATGACCGAAGTCCAGGAATAATGGAGTTGTTTCCAGTGGTCCCTAAACACCTAAACCCAAAGGGAAGAAGGAAGAAAACTTTTACAGACCTGAAATAATACAGTCTTTTAGAGAGGGCTTTCTGAAGGGCATATGTGGTTTCCAGGAAAGAACTATACTTAGCTAATGCCATTCTGCAGGGACAGAGTCAGGACTTAACCATACCCTCAATTCCATTCTCTGCTGGGCTCCCCATTGATTAACCCAGGCAGAAGCCACGGGCAAGTTTGTGTCCTGAGAAAGAGAAATTCAGCTGTGAGGTCTGCACATGGGAAATTTCAGGGAACAGCAGCATCAGACAAGGTGCTTTGTCACTGTGATGGGTCAGGACAAAATCAAGGACACTTAACAACTGGGTTTGAGCACAGAGATAACATGACCAGTGTCCTGACTACAACTAATCTTAACCATCCTATCATGGCTGTGAGTGACCCATTACAGCTCCGCACCATCCCGACAGCATCTGATCTAGAACAAATCTCTACTTCTATAAACCTTCCCCAAATCCCCTCAGAGCCCAAAAGTTATACCAAGTCTTTCCTGACACCCTTTTACTGAGACACTGCATGCATTGCACATGTGTGCGTTCTCCCTCCCTGCAACAAGTACTGAACACAACTTGTTCAACTACAGGTGTGTCCTTGGGGCCATTGGTAGGACGACATTGGCAACACAGATGCTGTCCCTGCAGGTCAGCCTCCTGGACCCACAGCAGAGCACACATGGGGAACCATGGCTACTGTCTGGAACTCAGCTGAACTCAAACAGGTGTGTGACACCTGCTGAGGGAAGTTTTCTCATTGATTTTATCCTTGATTTCCACTTCCCTGCCTAGACCTTCATGGCCGCCATGAGGAACGTCTTCACCTGATACAAAAGGGATTGTTACTAGAGGACAACCTGTGTCTGTCAAGAGTCTCAGAGAAGCAGAGTTGGAAGGGGAGAAAGACAGGTGCTAGTGAGTAGCCAGGAGTACTCTGAGGTGGGTGTGGAGCCTCTGCTCCAAGATCTCCATAGGAGAACAAGCTCAGAACAGACCTGAGACTCACCTGCAACCTTTAGCTCCACCAGGGCATTTTCATAGAAATCTCCATCTTGGAAGGTACAAAGGTAGTTTCCGCTGTCAGAGACTGTGACTTTGTTAATCTGGAGAGCAGCCGTCCCCTCAGTTATGTTGTCTCTTAAAATCGAAGTCCTCCCTTGATACTCTGCTGCCTGTGTCTCTTCCTTCCCATACTCATACGTCAGCACTACCTGCAAGGGGCTGGGTCGCACCCACATCAGCTCCATGGTCTCAGCGTTCATCTTTGGGGACAGGTGACAGGGCAGCTCAGCATTTTCACCCACCATGGCCAGGATGGGGTCAGGAGGTCCAACCACAGTAAACTGAGCTGGTCAACAGAAGGGGGTGCTCCATTAGTGAGAGCTGGGGCAGAATGTAAGGGGTGCTCCAGGCAGAGATAGCAAGGTAAGAAACTCCTAGAGAGCCACTCAATTCTAACAGAAGGTCAGTCAGGATGGGCCTTCCAGAGATGGAGAGGAGTCCAAGGTTCATACTGGCACTACAGATAACTGCTTTAGACACATAAACACAGAACTGTTCCCTACCTGAGTGGAGAGTGAGAAGCTGGACCAAGATGAAGAAGAGAGAGAAGTCAAGCCAATGGAAGACCAGGGACATCACCATTTTTACCTGTTGTGCAGACAGAGAGACACCAGAAAGAGTTGAGTAAAAATAGTGACCTGGAAGAAGATGGAGAATTCTTCATGGAGATCTCTGCTTCCGCAGGATGCATTTTGGGTTCAACCATGACCACTGGTGACACAAGAGCCTCCTCTACAAATGTCTCTTTGTGAGCCTCTTAACGTTTGATTCCAATATGAAATTCATTCCAAAAATATATAACGTTAAATGCATGTACCTGACCCTACAGGCAGCTCTTGGCTCTACTATTCAAATAAACTAGGGAGACTTCCACTTACCCACAATTTCCTGAGACAGCCAGCTCCCACCTTCACCATCACACTCTGAGGAGCACAGGACTCTCCTCCCTGAGTCCCGGATTCCGCTGGAGTCCCCCACAGTCTATGCTTAGCACACCAGCCAGAGGTTCCTGACTCACTTCCCCTCCCTCCTCCACTCAGCTCCTTCCGGAGGCTCCCCTTTCACTCAGAGCAGAAATGGAAGTCTTTTTCACTCTGAACTTTTATAATCATCTGAATATTTTAAGTTTTAAAGTTCCCAAGTGGGACCCTGGTCAGATAGCTTGGTTGATTAGAGTTAGCTCTGAAATGCAGAGGTTGCTGGTTTCATCCCCAAGTTTGGTGCCAGGTCAAGGCACACACAGGAACAGATCAATGTCTCTCTCTTCCTTCTCTCTCTAGAATTGATTCAGTGAGACAAGAGGTGGCAGAGACAGACTCCCGCATGTGCCCTGATGGGGATCTACCCAGGAATCCCACTAGGGGGTCATGCTCTGCCTATAAAGCTATCCTCATCTTCCTGGGCCAAGTCACTCTAATACCAGGATTGGAAAACTTTTTGGCTGAGAGAGCCATGACGCCACATATTTTTAAATGTAATTCTGTGAGAGCCATACAACGACCATATATGTTACGCAGTATCCAATAAAAATTTGGTGTTGTCCTAGAGGACAGCTGTGATTGGCTCCAGCCACCCACAACCATGAACATGAGTGGTAGGAAATGAATGGATTGTAATACATGAGAATGTTTTATATTTTTGATGCTATTATTTTTTTATTAAAGATTTTTCTGGGGGATACCTGAAGATGGCAGCAGAGTAGGCAGACGCACAGACACACAGACTCTCAGCTCACAACACCAAACTGGATTACAAACTAATTTAGGAACAGCCAACATGAAAAACCAACTCTGGACTACAAGAACAGCTCTCAAAAACCAAGGAGCAAAGAAGATGCCACAACAAACCTGGTAGGGAGTGCCTGAATCTCCCCTGCTTACAAGAATGGGGGGGGGGGTGAGGCTGAGAGCCCAGTGGGCTCTCACTCCAGGGAAAAGAGCAGTAAATACTGCTCACAGCCACTTGCCTGGTGACCAGGGAATGAGGTGTGTTAAAAGGGCTGGCTTGTTTTCCAAAAAGAAAGGGGAGAGAGAGAAAAAGATGGTGAGAGGCAGAGGAATGCAGGGGACGACCTGAGAAGCTGACTCATCCAGTGCTGGAGGTGGCCATAGCTGGGGGAGGGGCTGATCCTTCCACAAAACAAAAGACAAAGTGCTTCCAGGTCACATATCTCCAGACATCTCTCCAGCTCTAATCAGCGCAATAAGACACAGCTGAAAACAAGAAGTGGGGAGGAGGGGCAGTAACTCAGGTCTCCATGGAGATCTGAGATACACCTCCCCCTACTAAAGCTGAGAAAACACCCTGCCCCCAGAGAGAATAACTAGCAGAAGAAGCCTTCAGAGTCTCAGGTTACAGCCACTGCATTCTTGGATACAGTTTCAAATGAGCCCCCTGTGGAGATCAGTAAACAAGACTATCACCTGTTAAGAAAATAAACAAATCAAGACTTCAAAGTGGCCCAAATCCAAAAGTGGATTACAAATAATAGCTGATGCCAACCCAAGAAGACCTAGAAATAACACAATTGAAAACTGGAGGCAGACAACACCAAGCCTAAACTCAACCAGCTCTACAAACCAAACACCCAAACACACAGACATAATGAGAAAACAGAGAAGTGCAATCCAAATGAAACCACAAGAGAAACATCCAGGAAATGAACTGAGTGATATGGAAATAACCAAACTTCTGGATGCGGCGTTCAAAATAATGATTGTAAAGAAGCTAGGGATCTTAGAATAACAATGGATGGTCATTACGAACACCTAAATAAAGAACACCTAAATAAAGAATAGTATAAAAAAGGATATTGAAATATTAAAAAAGAATCAGTCAGAGATGACAAATACAATATCAGAAATGAAGACCACAATGAAAGGAATTAAAAGTAGGATGAATGAAGCTGAGGATCAAATCAGTGAATTAGAAGACAAGATAAATGAAGGCATGGAAGCAGAGCAGAAAAAAGAAAAGAGACTCAAAAAGTCTGAGGAAACTCTAAGAGAGCTCTGTGACAACATGAAGAGAAATAACATCCACATCATAGGGGTTCCTGAAAAAGAAGAGAAAAAACAAAGGATAGAAACTTTGTTCAATCAAATCATAGCTGAAAACTTCCCTAAACTGATGCAAAAAAAGTCTCACAAGTTCAAGAAGCAAAGAGAACTCCATTAAAGAGAAACTCAAAGAAACCTACACCAAGACACATCATAATTAAAATACCAAAGCTAAGAGATAAATAGAAAATATTAAAAGCTGGTAGAGAAAAAAAGGCTATCACCTACAAAGGAGCCCCAATAAAGATGACATCAGACTTCTCAACAGAAACACTTGAGGCTAGAAGGAAATGGCAAGAAATATTCAAAGTAATGCAGAACAAGAACCTACAACCAAGACTACTTTATCCAGCAAGGCTATCATTTAAAATTGGAGGAGAAATAAAGAGCTTCCCAGACAAAAAAAACTCAAGGAATGAATTACAACCAAGCCAATGCTGCAGAAAATGTTAAGGGGCATGGTGTAAACAGATCAAAGTGGGAGAAGAATATAGCAAAAGAGGAATACAGCTTTAAAGAATAAAATGGCAATAAACAACTACATATCAATAATAACCTTAAATGTTAATGGATTAAATGATCCAATCAAAACACATAGGGTAGCTGCATGGATAAGAAAACAGGACCGGTACATATGCTGTCTACAAGAGTCACACCTTAAAACAACAGATGCACATAGACTGAAGGTAAAAGGATGGAAAAAACATTTCATGCAAATGGAAATGAAAAAAAAGCTGGGGTAGCAATACTTATATCAGACAAAATAGACTTTCAAACAAAAAATATAGTAAGAGATAAAGAAGGCCACTACATAATGATAAAGAGAGCAATCCAACAGGAAGATATAACTGTTATAAATATCTACGCACCTAATATAGGAGCACCGAAATATATATATAAAGCAGACTTTGATGGATATAAAGGGCAAGATCAACAGCAATACTATAATAGTAGGGGATTTTAATACCCCACTAACATTACTAGATAGATCCTCAAGAAAGAAAATTAACAAAGAAACAGCAGACTTAAAGGGCACACTAGATCAACTCAATTTAATAGATATCTTCAGAACACTTCACCCTAAAGCAGCAGAATATACATTCTTTTCAAATGCTCATGTACATTTTCTAGGATAGACCACATGTTAGGACACAAAAGTGGTCTCCACAAATTTAAGAAGATTGAAATTATATCAAGCACTTTCTCTAATCACAATGGCATGAAACTAGAAATCAACCACAACAGAAAAGCTCAAAAATTCTCAAACACATGGAAACTAAATAGCAGGTTGTTAAATAATGAATAGATTAAGAATGAGATCAAAGAAGAAATAAAAAAATTCCTAGAAACTAATGATAATGAGCATACAACAACTCAAAATTTATGGGACACAGCAAAAGCAGTACTGAGAGGGAACTTCATAGCACTACAGGCACACTTTAAGAAGCTAGAAGAAGCTCAAATAAACAACTTAACCCTGCATCTAAAAGAACTAGAAAAAGAACAACAAGTAAAGCCCAAATGTAGTAGAAGGAAGGAAATAATAAAGATCAGAGCAGAGCCTGACCAGGCGGTGGTGCAGTGGATAGAGGGTTGGACTGGGATGCAGAGGACCTAGGTTCGAGACCTCGAGGTCACCAGCTTGAGCACGGGCTCATCTGGTTTGAGCAAAAAGTCCACCAGCTTGAACCCAAGGTCGCTGGCTCCAGCAAGGGGTTACTCAGTTTTCTGAAGGCCTGTGGTCAAGGCACATATGAGAAAGCAATCAATGAACAACTAAGATGTTGCAACACGCAATGAAAAACTAATGATTGATGCTTCTCATCTCTCTCCATTCCTGTCTGTCTGTCCCTGTCTATCCCTCTCTCTGACTCACTCTCTGTCTCTGTAAAAAACAACAACAACAACAACAACAACAACAAAAAAGATCAGAGCAGAAATAAATGATATAGATGCTAAAGAAACAATACAGAGGATCAATGAAACTCGGAGCTGGTTCTTTGAAAAGGTAAACAAGATCAATGAACCTTTAACTAGACTCACCAAGAAAAAAAGAGAGAGGACTCAAATAAATAAAATTAGAAATGAGAGTGGAGAAGTAACAACTGACACAACAGAAATACAAAATATTGTAAGAAAATACTATGAAGAACTGTATGCCAAAAAACTAAACAAGCTAGATGAAATGGACAAATTCCTTGAAACATACAATCTTCCAAAACTCAATCAAAAGTTCAATAACTTCGTGGATTAGTCTGCAGGCCGCACAAAATTGTTCGGCCGGCTGCATGTGGCCCGTGGGCCACGAGTTTGAGACCCCTGATCTAGAAGAATCAGAAAACCTAAACAGATCAATTATACCAAATGAGATCGAAACAGATATAAAAAAAACTTCAAACAAAGAAAAGTCCTGGGCCTGATGGCTTCACAAGTGAATTCTACCAAATATTCAAAGAAGAACTAACTCCTATCCTTCTCAAGCTATTTCAAAAAATTTAAGAGGAAGGAAGACTTCCCAACTCCTTTTATGAGGCAAGCATAATTCTGATTCCAAAACCAGGCAAAGACAACACAAAGAAAGAAAATAATAGGCCAATATCCCTAATGAATATAGATGCTAAAATCCTCAACAAAATATTAGCAAACCGGATCCAACAATATATGGAAAAAATCATACACCATGATCAAGTGGGATTTATTCTGGGAAGGCAAGGCTGGTACAATATTTGTAAATCAATCAATGCAATTCATCACATAAACAAAAGGAAGGAGAAAAAAACCACATGATAATTTCAATAGGTGCAGAATAAGTATTTGATAAAATCCAGCACCCATTCATGATCAAAATTCTCAACAAAGTGGGAATACAGGGAACATACATCAACATGATAAAAGCCATCTATGACAAACCCACAGCCAACATCATACTCAATGGGCAAAAAATTAAAAGCAATCCCCTTAAGATCAGGAACAAGGCAGGGGTGCCCCCTTTCACCACTCTTATTCAACATAGTCCTGGAAGTCCTAGCCACAGCAATCAGACAAGAGGAAGAAATAAAAGGCATTCAAGTTGGAAAAGAAGTAAAACTATCATTATTTGCAGATGATATGATATTGTATATAGAAAACCCTAAAGTCTCAGTCAAAAAACTACTGGACCTGATAAATGAATTCAGCAAAGTGGCAGGATATAAAATTAATACTCAGAAATCAGAAGCATTTTTATACACAAGCAATGAACAGTCAGAAAGAGAAATTAAGGAAACAATCCCCTTCACTATGACAACCAAAAAAATGAAGTACCTACGAGTAAATTTAACCAAGGAGACTAAAGACTTGTACTAGGAAAATTATAAAACATTGATAAAAGAAATCAAGAAAGATACAAATAAGTGGAAGCATATACTGTGCTCATAGTTAGAAAGAATAAACATAATTAGAATATCTATATTACCCAAAGCAATTTATAAATTCAATGCAATAGCAATAAAAATACCAATGACATACTCTAAAGATATAGATCATATATTCCCAAAATTTATATGGAACCAAAAGAGAACACAAATAGCCTCAGCAATCTTAAAAAACAAGAATAAAGGGGGAGGTATCCCACTTCCTGATATCAAGATATACTACAAGGCCATTGTACTCAAAACAGCGTGGTACTAGCATAAGAACAGGCACATAGATCAATGGAACAGAACAGAGAACCCAGAAAGAAACCCACAGCTTTATCAACAACTGATATTTGACAAAGGAGGTAAGAGCATACAATGGAGTAAAGACAGCCTCTTTAATAATTGGTGTTGGGAAAATTGGACAGCTACCTATAAAAAAATGAAACTAGACCACCAACTTACACCATTCACAAAAACAAACTCAAAATGGATAAAAGACTTAAATGTAAGGTGTGAAACCATAAGCACCTTAGAAGAAAACATAGGCAGTAAGCTCTCTGACATCTCTCTCAGTGATATATTTGCTGATTTATCTGCATGGGCAAGTGTAATAAAATACAGGATAAACAAATGGAACTATATCAAACTAAAAAGCTTTTGCACAGCTAAAGACAATAAGAACAGAATAAAAAGACAAACTACACAATGGAAGAACATATTTTACATTACGTCTGATAAGGGGTTAATAACAAAATTTATAAAGAACTAGTAAATTTCAACACCAGAAAGACAATCCAATCAAAAAAGGGCAAAAGAAATGAATAGACACTTCTCCAAAGAGGACATACAGATAGCCAATAGGCATATGAAAAAACGCTCAACATCACTAATCATTAGAGAAGTGCAAATTAAAACCACAATGAGATATCACCTCACACCAGTCAGAATGGCGCTCACCAACAAAACAACACAGAATAATTGCTGGCGAGGATGTGGAGAAAAGGGAACCCTCCTGCATTGCTGGTGGGAATGCAGACTGGTGCAGCCTCTGTGGAAAATAGTATGGAGATTCATCAAAAAATTAAAAATGGAACTGCCTTTTGACCCAGCTATCCCACTTTTAGGAATATACCCTAAGAACACCATAGAACTTGTCCAAAAGGAGAAATGCACCCCCATGTTTATGACAGCATTGTTCACAATAGCAAAGATCTGGAAACAGCCCAAGTGTCCATCAGAGGACGAGTGGATTAAAAAGCTTTGGTACATATATACTATAGAATACTATTCAGCCATAAGAAATGATGACATTGGATCATTTACAATTACATGGTTGGACCTTGGTAACCTTATATGGAGTGAAATAAGTAAATCAGAAAAAACTAAGAACTATATGAATCCATACATAGATGGGACATAAAAATGAGACTCAGAGACATGGATAAGAATGTGATAGTAATGGGGGGGTGGGGGGTGGGGAGGGGGCGAGGAAGGAGAGAGAGGGGGTGGGGGTAGGGGAGGGGCACAAAGAAAACCAGATAGAAGGGGACAGAAGACAATTTGACTTTGAGTGTGGGGTATGCAACATAATCAAATGTCAAAATAATCTGGAGATGTTTTCTTGGAACATATGTACCCTGATTTATCAATGTCACTGCATTAAAATTAATAAAATTTTAAAAAAAGATTTATCTGTGAGCCAGATGCAGCCATCAAAAGAGCCACATCTAGCTCGTGAGCCATAGGTTCCCAACCCCTTCTCTAATAGAACCAGGGCTGCAGGAGGGGAAGAGAGAGATAGAGAGAAGGTGAGGTGAAGGGTGGAGAAGCAGATGGGAGCTTCTCCTGTGTGCCCTGCCCGGGAATCAAACCCTGGGGCATCTACACTCAGGCTGACGCTCTACCACTGGCTCAGTGGTAGAGGCAGAGCTGTTAATAAAAATGTTTTAAAGAAGGAATAAATCTCATTTTAAAAAGTTTTTCGAATGTGAAAAAAATTTCTAATTATTTGAGGATGATATTTATTATTTTTAGTCCTGATTATAGACAATTTTAAAATTAAAATATCACAAAGGTATAAAATATAAATGAAATACATAAAAGAATAAAATATAAGTAATATATTATGGTAATAATATACTTTGCTTCATATAAATGTGAATATTTCTGGACATATTTTGACCACTTAACACCAGAAAACCAAAAATCTAATTTAAAAAATGAGAAGAGGACCTCAAAATACATTTCTCCAAAGAGGAGGTATGAATGGCCAGCAGACCCTAGATTGGAAACCCCTCTGGTTTTTAGAAAATGTGTTACTCTTTATTTTTTAATTGTTGTATATGTAGGTTAGTTCACATTTTTCTATATTACAAATGATTCTGTAATGAACATTTTCACATGTATGTCTTTAATACACAACCCTTGTAACCCACCTCACCATGCTTTTAACAATATTTCTGTAAATGACGATCTGTTAACTAATAAGAGACTACAGATAACCTGTTTCCTTAAGAATTCTAGGATCTTACTTCAGAAGAAGCAGAAGAAGCTGACTTCGACCTCCAGACACTGCAGTTCTGGGAGAATTGCTGACCTTCAACCTTTTATCTGAACAAATAGCGTTGGCTTGCACTTAGACCCCTCCATGCAGAACACTCAACCCCCTCCTTTGAATTCTTTTTTGTATTGTTGCTTTTCTCTCTCCTTGCAAAAATTCCTACCCCTGCCCAAATGTTAATATGGTCTTTGCAACATTAACCACCATCTTCACAAGTTGCTGGCTCTTGAATAAACCACCATTTCTTCCACCAGCCTCTGACACTGTCTTGAGTATTGGCTCTCAAGAGGCAGACAGCCAAACATAAGTTCAGCATCAACCGTACCTTAGAACCTCTTAGAACACACTCCCAGAGACGAGCAGCAGAGCCTGTAAGAGGCCTTTGCTGCTTCCTGACCACAGGAAGTTCCTAGGAATGGGCAGTTGTCAAGCTCCTTCATTCCGGTTGTCTCCCTCCCACGAATTTCTGAGTGCAGGCTTACCTGCCTTCCTTCCACTTTCCCACTGTGTCCTCACCTGCATGGTCACAGCACCACATTCCTGCTCTGGGTGAGGAATGCAGGCTCACCAAGCTCCACAGCCTCTCTCCTAAGGGGGCCTGGACCCATGGCTTTCACCAGTTCTTCCCGCTTACCCTTGGCACTCCCAGCTGAAAATCACGGAACTAAGCCACTCGATAGTTCTTTATTTTAGCTGAGTCTCTTATCTAGAAAAAAGGGTGGGGAAAGAAGTTTGCTCCCAATGAGAAACAGTGCAAAGTCCCCCTTTGAAAGCACTGTTTTCTGATTGGCTCCAAACAGGGCTGTTAGTGAGTGTAGCTAGTTAGTATTAATAAAGGAAGAGAGCATAGGGAGTCAGACATTAAGCCTTATCTACCAGTGAGCTGCTGAGGACATCAAGCCTGCTTCACTAGGAAGTGACTGTTGTAAGGTACCAAAAAGCAGCAAAATTCATATTGATATTTGTTGGGCAGATAAAATATATTACGCTCACTTTGTTAAAGATGGCACTGCCCATGTGGGAAGTGCCTGTTGCCCAGGTGATATTAGTTGCCCTTCTTGCTTGGGATTGGTGTGATTATATTAATGTGTGTTGGGGGTGGGCTGTGGGCAGGCAGGATCCTTGTAGCCTGGGGCTTGGTTTTAGGACTAAGCCTTTCCCACCCTTTTTGATGTGGGATGGTTCAATCCCATCATGCCTCAGATAAGTGACTTTGTATCAGAGACTTCCCCTATTTTGTATATTGGATTAAAGGTTTTGATTTCTATACTATAAAATGGGGGCAGAACGGGAGCTTTCTCTCTCTTGGTTCCTGAGATTAGCATTAGAGGAAAGCAGAGAGGCCATGTGGAGGAGAGGAGAAGCAGCCAAGATGGTGGAGTGCTGAGGGGGAAGCGAGTTTGTGCAGAGTTTATGTAGAGAGAGGAAGATGGGGAACAGAGGTGAATAAGGCTGGTGAGGTACAAACCTTTGATTCTAGGAAACTCGGATAAGTCAGTGGCTTTGGAAGCCCTGAATAGAAAGGGAAGTGTCTTCCCACTGTGCATATTTCTTGCCCGCTGGGTGCAAGCTAGGATTAAAGCTAATGCGCCATCAGTTTTTGGCTTCATTGTTTCATTACCATCTGTCCGAATCCAATGTGAACCTGCATGGGCCAGGTGGCTGTGATGGTGGCCGTGGCTACAGGCTTTCCAATATTCTAGGACAGGTGTCGGGAACCTTTTTGGCTGAGAGAGCCATGAACACTCCATATTTTAAAATGTAATTCCATGAGATCCATACAACCACCTGTGTATGTTACGCATTATCCAATAAAAATTTGGTGTTGTCCCAGAGGACAGCTGTTATTGGCTCCAGCCACCCGCAACCATGAACATGAGCAGTAGGAAATGAATGGATTATAATACATGAGAATGTTTTATATATATATATATATATATATATATTTTGTATTTTTCTGAAGCTGGAAATGGGGAGAGACAGTCAGACAGACTCCCACATGTGCCTGACCGGGATCCACCCGGCATGCCCACCAGGGGCGACGCTCTGCCCACCAGGGGGCGATGCTCTGTCCCTCTGGGGCGTCACTCTGCCGCGACCAGAGCCACTCTAGTGCCTGGGGCGGAGGCCAAGGAGCCATCCCCAGCGCCCGGGCCATCTTTGCTCCAATGGAGCCTTGGCTGTGGGAGGGGAAGAGAGAGACAGAGAGGAAGGGGGGGTGGAGAAGCAAATGGGCGCTTCTCCTATGTGCCCTGGCCGGGAATCGAACCCGGGTCCCCCGCACACCAGGCCGACGCTCTACTGCTGAGCCAACCGGCCAGGGCCGAGAATGTTTTATATATTTAACATTATTATTTTTTTATTAAAGATTTGTCTTTGAGCCAGATGCAGCCATCAAAAGAGCCACATCTGGCTCACATGCCATAGGTTCCCTACCCCTGTTCTAAGAGGAAAAAGTCAGGCTTTCCTGTCCTTTCTTTGGAAAATGGAGGAAAAGGAATGTAGAAATCTATTGACTTACAAGGATGACTAGGGTCATTTGGTTTTAAGTTCTCTGAAAGATTAAGGTTATCTGAAGAACTCCTTTTTGCTTTCAATAAGAGATAAAATTTACATACCACCCTACACTGATTTTAACTCTTCCTCCCTTCCTGAAATCCTGAGATTAATTTGTACCCCTAGGCAAAGGAGGAGAGATAGATACTAAAAGTATTTGTGAATGTCTTTGATTGTATTACCTTGAAAGTTTAAACATTTTTTGTAAATCCCCTAGACAAATGTTAACTTGTTAATGTAATGTAAATCTTGTTAATGATTGTGTCATGCCCCCCCCCCCCCAATCTGTATGTGGTCAGATGGTAGATAGCCTCTGAGGCACACGATTTGGGTCTGCTATGCCCCGTGTCAGCCATATGTGGCTGGCATATTTAATAAATATCATCCTTCAATAAAACTTTTCAAAGTTTATCTGGACTGGGTGTCTTTATGTAAACCCGCTGAAGTGAGGTATGGTACCATGCAGAATCTGGGGTATGGTATTTTATAACATTTGGGGGCTTGTCAGGATCTGGTGTTTTGTGTCACCAGGTAGGGACATCCCGAATCGGATGGTCTCTCCGGGGAGCTGCCCGACTTTGCTTGAATCTCATGGAGAGGTGCCACCTGAGACATTTCAGGGCTCCCGGTCTTCCTGTGGGGTCCAGACCATTCTTCAGCAGATGCCTTCTGGTTCCCAAATTCAAGAATTTGGACAATTGGGCAGAGAGATCAAAGAGGTAGGTAAAGCAACTCTTTTCCTTTACTGAATTCTGGCTTTCCTCTGAATTCTTGCTTTCTGTTTGGGACTAGTGTAAGGCCAGTAGCCACAGCGACCATCACAGCTGCCTGGCCCATGCAGGTTTGCATTGAATTTGGACAGTCGGTAAAGAAACAACGGAGCCAAAAACTGGTAGGCCATCATCTTTAATCCTAGCTTCCACCCTGTGGGCAAGTAAAAACACACACTGGGCTCCAAAACCCACTCACATTCAGTGCTACAAAGCTACTGACTTATCCGAGTTTCCTAGAATCAAAGGTTTCTAGCTCACTAACCTTATTCTCCTCTGTTCCCCATCTCCTTCCTTCTCCCCGCACAAACTCTACACAAACTGGCCTCTCACTCAACACTCCGCTATCTTGGCTGCTTCTCCTGGCCTCCTCCACGTGGCCTCTCTGCTCTCCTCTGCTCTCTTCTAATGATAATCTCAGGAACCAAGAGAGCAAGCTCCCATTGTGCCCCCATTTTATAGTGTAGGAATCAAAACCTTTAATCCAAAATACAAAATAGGGAAGTCTCTAATACAAAGTCACTTATCTGAGGCATGATGGAATTGTACCACCCCACATCAAAAAGGGTGGGAAAGGCTTAGTCCTAAAACCAAGCCCCAGGCTACAAGGATCCTTCCTGCCCACAGCCCACAGAGACAAACATTAATATCATGTAAAGCCAGTAGCCACAGCCACCATCACAGCAGCCTGGCCCATGCAGGTTTGCATTGGATTTGGACAGTCGGTAAAGAAACAAAGGAGCCAAAAACTGGTGGGCCATCATCTTTAATCCTAGCTTGCACCTAGCGGGCAAGTAAAAAACACACATTGGGCTCCAAAACACACATTCAGTGCTCACAAAGCTACTGACTTAACCGAGTTTCCTAGAATCAAAGGTTTCTAGCTCACCAGACTTATTCACCTCTGTTCCCCATCTCCTTCCTTATCCCTGCACAAACTGGCTTCTCACTCAACACTCTGCCATCTTGGCTGCTTCTCCTGGCCTCCTCCACGTGGCCTTTCTCTGCTCTCCTCTCTGCTCTCTCCTCTAATGATAATCTCAGGAACCAAGAGAGCAAGCTCCCATCTGCCCCCATTTTATAGTGTAGAAATCAAAACCTTTAATCCAAAATACGAAATAGGGAAGTCTCTAATACAGGAGTCCCCAAACTGCGGCCCCCTGAGGCCATTTATCCGGCCCCCGCTGCACTTCCGGAAAGGGCACCTCTTTCATTGGTGGTCAATGAAAGGAGCACATTGACCATCTCATTAGCCAAAAGCAGGCCCATAGTTCCCATTGAAATACTGGTCAGTTTCTTGATTTAAATTTACTTGTTTTTTATTTTAAATATTGTATTTGTTCCCGTTTTGTTTTTTTACTTTAAAATAAGATATGTGCAGTGTGCATAGGGATTTGTTCATAGTTTTTTTTATAGTCCGGCCCTCCAATGGTCTGAGGGACAGTGAACTGGCCCCCTGTGTAAAAAGTTTGGGGACCCCTGCTCTAATACAAAGTCACTTATCAGAGACATGATGGGATTGTACCACCCCACATCAAAATGGGTGGGAAAGGCTTAATCCCAAAACCAAGCCCTAGGCTACAAGGATTCTGCCTGCCCATAGCCCACAGAGACACACATTAATATCACCTGGGCAATGACCTCCACGTGGGCAGTGCCATCTTTAACAAAGTGAGCATAATATATTTTATCTGCCCAACATATCACCTGGGTGACAGGCTTCCATGTGGACAGTGCCATCTCTAAAGTAAAGTGAGCATAATATATTTTATCTGCCCAACAATCCACCCCTATGCTCACTTTACTACCCAAAATCTACACCACCAGCATCCCTGTGCAAGGAAATTAGTCACATTACACAAATTACATACAGTTTCAACAATCACAAAGGTACACTTCACCAGTCTCTGAGCACTTTGCCCAAAGCGCAAAATGTCCTCAGCCTTCTTTCTAGCCATGGGAAAAGCTTCCTGGGGCAGGGGAGTGCTTCCAGCAAAGCAACCCCCCACCCCCATCAGGGTATTTCACATTGTCCAAAATCCATAAGTCCATTCAACAAAGGAACCAGTACCCACTCTAGTCGTAGTCCAGAAAATCAGTCCACACACATGGGGCCTCAGCCTCGCCCCTCATCCCTGCCATTCTGGCAGGTCTTACACTGTCCCAAAGAAGAGCACATGGCAATGGCAGTCAGCATTTCCATCTCTGCTCCAGAGAGCATGATGGCGTCCACTCCTATGTCCCAAAATCGTAGACCTACCAGGAACATAGTAAGTATTCCTTGCTGCTGGGCTCTCGCCTTCTGGAGACTGCGGATTGCCACTCAAGCCCGATTTTCCTCATCCTCCAAAGAGGAACTGAAAAAGCAGCGCGGGCTCGAGTCCTGGGCCGCTGCTGCCTTCTGCTCTGCAGACCTTGCAGCTCCAGCTCCGGCCTCAGCCCTGGTCTCCCACCGCTGCTGGCTCTCCACAACGTCCAGGGCAATCTGCAACTCACAATCCTGTGAATCCTCCTCCAACAGCTGCTCCATTTCCAGGCGAATGTTGCAAACCTGGTCGGCCTCCTCCTCCAGCACTTCCTCCAGCTCCAGGGTCAGCATCTGTTTCTCCCGCATTTGCTCCAGCTCCTTCCACTGCTTGGTTTGCAGGTCCCAGGCAGCCTCTTCCACAGAGCTCTTGGTTTTCTCACACATGGCTGTAAAAGTCAGCCAGCCTATGGCCCCTAAAAGAACAGCCACGGGAACCATAACAGCAGCCAGTCCTCTACTCCACTGCTCAAAGGTGGAGTGGCTCCTTGCTGACCTGTATCGAATCCTGCTGACTACGCCAAATGTAAAGCCAGGAGCCGCCATCGTGGCCATTCACATGCAGGTTCGCATTGGATTCAGACAGTCGGTAAAGAAATAACATAGCCAAAAACTGATGGACCATCATCTTTAATCCTAGCTTGTACCCGATGGGCAAGTAAAAACACACACTGGGCTCCAAAACTGACTCATTCAGTGCTCACAAAGCTACTGACTTACCTGAGTTTCGTAGAATCAAAGGTTTCTAGCTCACCAGACTTATTCACCTCTGTTCCCCATCTGCTTCCTTCTCCCTGCACAAACTCTGCACAAACTGGCTTCTCACTCAACACTCCGCCATCTTGGCTGCTTCTCCTGGCCTCCTCCACGTGGCCTTTCTCTGCTCTCCTCTCTGCTCTCTCCTCTAATGCTAATCTCAGGAACTAAGAGAGCAAGCTTCCGTTCTTCCCCTATTTTATAGTTTAGAAATCAAAACCTTTAATCCAATATACAAAATAGGGAAGTCTCTAATACAAAGTTGCTTATCTGGGGCATGATGGGATTGCACCACCTCACATCAAAAAGGGTGGGAAAGGCTTAGTCCTAAAACCAAGCCCCAGGCTACAAGGATCCTGCCTGCCCACAGCCCGCCTCCAACACACATTAATATCACCTGGGATAGGCTTCCATGTGGGCAGTGCCATCTTTAACAAAGTGAGTATAATATATTTTATCTGCCCAACAACTAGGTTGTAGGTGATAGATATATGAATTCAAACTGCCCTTTGGTTGTTCTGCCTAGCTGCCTGACCTCACCCTTACTTATTGAATAATTGCCCCTGAGGAAGAAGAGTTCCAGAAAGCTGATCAACCACCCAAGGAGGAGCATTCCAGGAAGCTGAAATCCTAAAACCATAAAAGGGAACATACCAGGACTTTTGACTCAGTACCCCCTCAGGCTCTCCCTAACCCTATAAAATTCCCTCATAGTCTGTAACTGGTGCCCTTCTCCCCAGAGACGTGCCCGGCAGGGTTTCTTTCTTCCTTTCAATAAAGCCTGTTACTCTCGTCTTTTCAGACTCCCATGGATTCCAACATTTGGTGCCGAAACCCAGAACAGGGTACAGGTTGCCTGGACGATCCCTCTTTGCAGTCCAAACAAAGCCTGGAAAAGCAATTGTAGGTCGATTGGCCAGCAATCTGACCCTGTCCTGAACCCCTCCTGGACAAAAAAGGTAAGGAGTTTCTCCCTCCTCTTTCCTGGTTGGCCTCCAAACTTCTAAAAACACCCCTTCCTGGTTGGACAGTTTTGACTTTGGACCCCATATCTACAAGTGGCCTGCCTCTACTTCTTTACCAGACTTCTACAAAAGTCTAGTCCACTTTCTTACATCCTACGTCCCGAGATCTCAGCCTTGGGGTGATGACCTCCTGTCTGAGACTCTCTTTCTACAGAGAGTTTCTCCTCTCAGAACTCTGACTGAAGGTGGAGGGAGATGCCCCCTTCTTTCACCAGTCTCCTCTACTGTGGGCTCCTCTCAGTCCAAACTGTCCAGCCAGGCTCTCCTTGGAACATGGGCTCCTCCCAATCTCAGGCCTCAGAGACTACTCCTCTACTCCTTCGGGACTCACCCTACTCTCTGAGGTTCACAGTTTGGGAGGTTTCTATTCTGAGCAGCCTACTTCTACGGACTTCCTTGAAAGTCTAGGTGCCTAGCCAGGTTACTTTCTACTACCATGACAATATCTTAAAAGATCTTGACAACTTTTGCCACCGGATGGGGAGGGCATCAGAGATTCCTTACATACAGGCCTTTCTTCTCCCTTCTCTCCTGTCCTTAATTTCTGTGCTGCCTGTTTTACATGAAGGCTGTTTTGGGCCAAAGAAACTTCACCTAAAACCTCTGCTCCTCATCTTTCCTTCTCCACAGACTCCCAACTCTCTTCCCCTCCTGCCTAACTCCCAGGGGAACCCCTCTCTGGTCCCTCTACAAATCTCTTCCACTTGAGTCTCTTCCCTCCAGAAAGCCCCCTCCCCTCTCTTTGCTTAATCCTCTTTCTTATTCACCTGCAAATACCATTCTCTTTCTCCTCCCCTGCTGGCCAGGTGCCCCACCCTTCTCCACTGTGTTCTTAAACCCCTCCTCCCTCCTTACAGATGGGCGGCTCTGTCTCTCAAAGCTTTAAAAAGCAGAGTTGTCTATTAAGCTATGTGAGTAAGTAATCTGTCAGAAAATACCTCTAGTATAATTTTAATTGAAACAAGTAAAGCATGCTCTTTTAAATTTTTTTATTTTAAGTCTTTGTTTAATGTATAACTGTGTCTGTTTCTAAGGCCTTAAACCAGTCATTACCTGCCTCTTAAATAAAGGCTTACTCATCCCCATTGACTCTCCCTGCAATACCCCCATTCTTTCTATTCGAAAACCTTCAGGGGCTTATCTCCTTGTACAAGACTTATGCCTAATCAATGAGGCAGTAGTTCCCCTCCATCCAGTAGTCCCTAATCTCTTCAGGTTACTGCCACACATTCCTTTAAACACCACTCACTTCAGGTTCCTAGACCTCAAGAATGCCTTTTTTACCATTCCTCTACACCCTGACTCTTACTTTCTGTTTACCTTTATTTAAACTGACTGGACACTAATACAGCCCAGCAATTTACATGGACTGTCTTACCCCAGGGGATCAAAAACAGCCCACACCTGATTGGGCAGGCACTAGCTCAGGATTTAGCAGCGTGCAATCTCAAAACTAGTACTCTCTTACAATATGTAAATAAACTACTCCTCGGCAGCCCCTCCCTGCCTGCCTCAAGGAGACACACCACCACCCTTCTTAACTTCCTCACTGTAAAGGGATATTGTGTCTTCTCTGCTAAGGCTCAACTTTACTCTTAATCCATAGTTTATCTGGACATTGCCTTAACCCCTACCACCTGAAGTCTCACCCTATATCGAACTCAGATCCTCCACAGTCTCCAACCACCTACCACCACAAATCAAATCCTTTCTTTTCTCAGTCTAATAGGCTTCTTTAAACACTGAATTCCCAATTTTGCTCTCTTAGTTAAGCCCCTCAGTGAGATCTTTTGAGCATGGCTTTTAAGGTCTATAATGGCCAAGGAAGTAACAGAAAAGGCAAATAAGGCCCAAAAGAAGTCAGGAAATACCAGCTTTTGGCTCCAGCGCTCTAAAGGGCTTCATAGGATTCCATCAGGGTCCAGCTCCAGAGTAGAAAGAAAGGTCATTGAACTTAAGCCTTCCAGGCTTCCTGGTCCCACCAGTTTACACGTCTGTGCTGTGGAAAGAGGGACACAAGAAGGTAAGCTGCCCCCTT
The DNA here is from genome assembly GCF_036850995.1 of Saccopteryx leptura. Taxonomy (NCBI): domain Eukaryota; kingdom Metazoa; phylum Chordata; class Mammalia; order Chiroptera; family Emballonuridae; genus Saccopteryx; species Saccopteryx leptura. The sequence continues at coordinate 80,340,909 of NC_089513.1, read as the reverse complement.
GCTCCATGGAGGGAGGGTTCAGTCTCTTCTAGCCCTGCTCCAGCTACCTGTGATCTGACCTTGCCCAGCATGCTGGGAATTGCCACTGAAGGCCCAAGGACATCATTCACAAGCCTAAGGTATTTCTTCCAAATAGCAGATAAGCTGATCTCATTTCTTGTGAACACAAGGGCCATCTACTATGCCTCATTTGAATATTTGAGTTTTATTTATCTCTCAAAGATCTCTACTGTGGATATTGACAGTCTGAGTTTGTTACTTTATTTAATGTATAGTATCTCCTTTATTCCTCTTGTCTCAATGCCCAATGCCTATTATAGGCTGGGACTGCTGCTAATTCCAGCTAGAAGCAGTGGTCACTAGGACTTAAATTCTAACTACAAAGTGTAGAAATGTAACCACCCTTTCCATAAGTACTTGCAGAATTTACAGGTTACCCAGCAAACTGTTCAAAGACTGTCCAAGAGGCACTTCCAGCAGTACATCACCCAAGGACTGACTTTCATGTGGACAGGTTCACACACCCTGATCCTGACAACTCCCACTGCTGCTAAAGTAGAAAAACGGCATAACCTATATGTGTCTCTCTACTAATTGGACAGAAACCTGTACCCTAATCTATCTCAACCCAAATATCAACCTAATCCCACCCCATGAGCCTCTTCCAATTCCTAGTACACCACCCATCAATCTAAGGACCAAATCAGCTTTACAGGTAATCCCTCTTTTTGTTGCTTTAGTAATCTCTACAAAAGTAGGTCTAGTGGCAGGGAGACTGACCACTTCCCTGTCTTATTCTCTCTCTCTCTGAAGCACAGCAAATTTTTCACACAAACTGGGTGTCTTGACTATTGCCTTTCATTAGTCCACTCATTCTCCTATTTATTTTTCTAACTTTTGAACTCTGCCTCTTACGTTTGTTCACTAGTTTCTTACAGAACCGCATGCAGACCTTCGCCAATCAGAAAATTGGAAAAATCTACCTAACCCTACACACTAACCCTGAAACCTGCCCTTGTGAAACAGAAAAATCTGGAACCCTATAAATACACCCCTACTCCAAACAATGGTGGAAAAATCCCTTGTTCTCAATGCTAGCACCAGTTATAGGACCAATCCTAATTTTGTGCCTAATTTTAATGCTTGCCTCTTTCTTTATCAAGTTCCTGCAGGCTTGAATGAGAGAATTCTCCAGAATTACCTACAATCAAGTGCTTTTACAACCCCTACTCCAACTGCCCCAGGGAGGGGTTAATGAAGGAGGCCCCTGAGAGGGATAACAGCAGGAAGTAGCTCCAGAAATGGCCAGTCTGAGACAAGGCTCCTTCCTGAACCCCATACCCTTTCCTCCCCCCACTTCTTTTCCTTTTTATCATACCACAGAGTTGAGAAATGATAGATATATGAATTTACAAGAAATTCCACTGCCCTTTTGTTGTCCCACCTGGTTGCCTGACCTCACCCTTACTTACTGGACAATCGCCCCTGAGGCAGAAGAATTCCAGAAAGTTGATAAACCACCTCAAGAAGGAGCATTCCAGGAAGCTGAAACCATAAAACCATAAAACAAAACATACCAGGACTTTTGACTCAGTACCCCCTCAGGCTCTCCCAAGCCCTATAAAATTCGCTCATAGTCTGTAACCAGTGCCCTTCTCCCCAGAGACATGCCTGGCAGGGTTCCTTTCTTCCTTTCAATAAAGCCTGTTAATCTGGTCTTTTTGGACTCCCATGGATTCCAACAGTAGGTAAAGTAGATATGTGGCTTTGCTGACTTGTAACTCTGGAGATATGGAACTCCGGTGTGTAGGTAAGGCCTTCAGAGCTACTTTGCTGTTTGAAACTAGTCTGTCTTGCTTTCTTTCGCTTTTCTGTTTGGCTAGCTTTCCTTGATATTCTTGCTTTTCTGTTCTGTTGTAACTGCTGCAAAACAGATCAGACATGGTTGTATGTTTGCAGCAGGCTCTCCAAGACTGAGACATCGGTGGAGAGTTTTTAGGTCCTGCCTCAGACTCTAGGGGATATCTGCTCATGCTCTAGAGGGACATTAGTGAGAACTGAGTGGACCAGGTCCACCAGTTCGGCCCTGGGCCTTCAGAGACGTCGGGTTCTCTAGAAAGATATTAGTGGGGACTTCCTTTTTGCTCTAGGAAAGCATAGTGGAGATTGAATCCATCCAGGATTAGTCAGTCTTGCATCACACTGAATCAGTGAAGACTAAGCTAACCTGGATTGATTAGTCTCGGCTCAGACTTCCAGAGACTTCTCTCTTCTCTGTGTTTGTCAAGATCTCAGTCTTTGTTTTTAATGTTTCTGTCTAAAACCCCTGAGTGGCCTGACCAGGTGGTGGTGCAGTGGATAGAGCATCAGACTGGGATACCGATGACCTAGGTTTGAGACCTCGAGGTCACCAGCTCGAGTAAGGGCTTGTCTGGTTTGAGCAAAAGTTCACCAGCTTGGACCCAAGGTCGCTGGCTTGAGCAAGAGTTTACTCAGTCTGCTGAAGGCCCGTGGTCAAGGCACATATGAGAGGGCAATCAATGAACAACTAAGTTGTCGCAATGTGCAATGAAAAACTAATGATTGCTGCTTCTCATCTCTCTGTTCCTGTCTGTCTATCCCTGTATATCTTTCTCTCTGGCTCTCTCTCTGTCTCTGTAAAAAATAAATAAATAAAATAAGTAAATAAGTAAGTAAATAAAACCCCTGAGCAGTGTGTGAATGGAAATCTCTGGCGCTTTAGCTGAATTTCCGGGAACATGGGTAGAAGAACACCTGAGAAGCTGCTGAAAGTGGAACCCTTTCCTTTGTCTATTGAGCTGAGTGAGTAATCTGTTTTGTCTCTTTGTTAGAAAATATCTCTAGTGTAATTTTAATTGAAATAAGTAAAGCACACTCATTCAAATTTCTTAATTTATGGCTTGTTTGTGAAATCTTTGTTTAATGTGTAATTATGTCTGTTTCTAAGGCCTGAATTTAATTTTTGCAAGCAATATTAGAAATTTCTGGGCAAAAGTAAAAGGAAATTCATAAAACAAGCCCGAAAAATATAAAATCTCTTTCCTTGGATCCAAGACCTTTCTTTAGCTTCAGGGCACTCTGTCTGATTACTCCCCTGAAGAAATTATTCTCTTCTGTTGGTTTCTACTTCTTGTCTTGTGTCCTCTACAGTCAAACACCCTTTATTCCAGGTAATAGTTATTGGTCTGTCTTATCTTTATTCCAGGTGCTAGTTATTGTCTGTCTTATGTTTCTTGCTTTTATTAGTGCGCTAATTCCTGGATTTTCCAGGACAAGTTTCAATTTTGTAAATCAGCACCTCAAACATCAAATATGGGAGGAGAAGGCTGAGGAATACGTTCCAGGAAGTGTTTCTCCAGCCTCTGGGAGTGAAGGGCTGGCAAATAAGCAGTTTGGGTGAGGAAAGAGCAGAAAGCAGGGCTGGGAGGTGCTGTGTGCGGTTAGAGAGAAGGGCACTAGAGTAAAATGGCAGGGACAACTAAGGGTGAAGTGACTAGAAAAAGTATAGAATAGAACAGGGGTTGGGAACCTATGTCTCGCGAACCAGATGTGGCTCTTTTGATGGTTGCATCTGGCTCAGACAAATCTTTAATAAAAAAAATAATAATAACGTTAAAAATATAAAACATTCTCATGTATTACAATCCATTCATTTCCTACCACTCATGTTCATGGTTGTGGGTAGCTGGAGCCAATCATAGCTGTTCTCTGGGAAAACACCAAATTTTTATTGAATAATGCATAATGTACACGGGTCGTTGTATGGCTCTCACAGAATTACATTTTAAAATATGTGACGTTCATGGCTCTCTCAGCCAAAAAGGTTTCTGAACCCTGGAATAGAACCTAGTTTTAGATATCCACCTACTGACCAAAAGAAGTTTTACCCTTTGGAAAATACAGGGTAGGAATAGTATTAAAAATCAGAACTTTGCTTTAGAAAAATATTAGAAAAAGAACAGGGCCAGGTAAAAGAATTTAGAAATGAACAAACCACAGGTGTGGAACTTGCTAGTTATCAGTACTTTAAAATGAATTGCAACTCCAGAATAAGTGATAGGATTGTAAGTAATATGATTATAAAAATGAAATTATCAGAACATTCCAGAATAAGTGATGGGATCATAAGTAATAGAATTATAGAAAATGGTATTATTAAGACAGTTTAGAAGGAGTACTGGGATCGTGAGTAACAGGATTATAGGGGATAAGATTATCAGAGACAGGCCCTCCAGCTGCCTCTCCCCTTTTCCTTAGGACATAGGTGTTTCGTGAACTCTCCATGGATTGGGATTAATGGTTTAATGCCCTCCACTGGTGTATAGCAAGTTATAGAAGAAAAAATAAGTGTAAAATGAACAAGACTAGCACTGGGAGAAGGGTTCCAACTCTCTCCCATGGGACCAAAGTGGGTGTAGGGTCCCCTCCAAATTTCCCCTACCCTTCCCCAGTTCCTTCATGTGGCATGGTTGTTTTCTGATGTGTGAGGCATGGGATTCATAGGGGAGACCCACTATTTTAGCCATAATAGTAAAAATTGTAAAAAGAATTCTCAGGGAATTGCAGGTAAATTAGAAACCCCATATAGGCTAAAGCAATCCAGTATTAGGAAGATAAATTTGTAAAATTTATATTTTTTAATTTGCTGCTTTTGTTGTAAGAAGTAAAGCTAGACAGCTGCTGGGGAAGTGAAAGTCGGCTTAGTTCTTAGAAATGCCATGTTGTACAAAAAGGGACAGGCCCACCGGATGCCTCTGCCTCTCCCCCCTTCCTTAAGAACCCTGGCCGGCAAACTGCCACTTGCAAACAGCTCATGGACCACGTGGGCCTTTTGCCCCTTTGGGTGTATGTAGCTCCCCAATGAAGTGCCATATGCAGGCGCTGCCTTGGTGGGGAGTGTGCCTACCTATATAGCTTAGGTTTAGTATTTGGCTCTCAAAAGAAATTTCAGTTATTGTATTGTTAATAATTGGATATATTGACTAATAAGTTTTCTGACCACTGGAGTAGTGACTTATTGGCCCCCCCTGATGTGTGAAAAAATATTCCCCATGTTAAAAATGTACATGTTATTTCAAAGGTCTTTTGTTAATTCTTTTTATTTGCTGTTTCATGGTCCTATAATATTGAAATCTTGGTTTAAATATTGGGAAATATGTAATAATTGTTAATAATGTATTTTTATATAATGTTTAGTTAATTATCATTTTGAAACAATATTGTTAAAAATCACTTTTGAATGCTGATATACTAAGTTATTCAGTAGTGGAGAGACTCTGGAATCCTAAAGTAGATGCCAAACCTGTTTCTCTTGCAAAACCTCTTTTATTTAATCCAGCTAATAATGCTGCTTTTGTCTTTTTCCAAGAGTTTAATATAAACAGAAAAGGACCCTCAAGCCCCTCAGTGAGATCTTCTGAACATGGCTTTTAAGGTCTATAATAACCAAGAAAGGAACAGAAAGGGAAAATAGAGCCCAAAAGAGATCAGGAAAATACCAGGTCTTGGCATATGCCCTTGGAGGCTCCAGCACCCCAAAGGGGCTTCATAGGATTCCATCAGGGCCCTGCTTCAAGAGTGGAAATAAAGTTCATTGAGGTGAAACCTGCCAGGCTTCTCGGCTCACCAGGGGACATGCCTTTGCTGTGGGAAAAGGGGCACGAGAAGGTAAGCAGCCCCCTTACTCCACAGAGGGAGGATTCAGTCTCTTCCAGCCCTAATCCACCCACCTGTGATCTGACCATGCCTAGCCTGCTGGGACTTGCCACTGACGGCTAAATGTGCCCAGGGCCGTTGGCCTCATCTCACATCACTGTGGACGAGCCTAGAGCATTTCTTCCAAGTAGCAGGTAAACTGATCTAATTTCTTGTAAATACAAGGGTCAGTTACTATACCTTGCCTTATATTCGAGTTTTATTTATTCCTCAAAGATCTTTATTGTGGGTATTGACAGTCTAATTTTTGTTGCTTTGTTTAATGTATAGTGTCTCCTTTATTCCTCTTGTCTCAATGCCCCATGCCTATTTTAGGCTGGGACTTGCTCCTAATTCCAGCTAGAAGCAGTGGTCATTAGGACTTGGACTCTAGCTGTAGAATGTGACCACAACTCCAGTGCCTTATAGACCTTTCCTAAATATGTGTAACTCCTGCTCATTGGGACAGTTCTCAAACTGAAGTGGGAATTGAGTTACATTTGCAAATAATATGAAGCAGTAATAGTGTCAACATGGACTTAGTGAAATTATGTTAACATGTTAAAGACATTTGAGACTGTAAGAATTTTATTTTAAATCCTGTTATATTGGTTAGAACTTTGTTTAATAATCTAGTAGGCTTTAGTCATTTTATTGTATTAGGACACTTATTACAGTATTAGTTAACATTAGCTGTTTGAATTTTATTGTTTATTTTATATTTTTCCAGTCTGCCTGAAATCGGAACATAAGAATTAGGAATTCAAATGAGTAGAGAGATGCCATCCAAAACCAGTGGGGTTTTTAGGACCCTTATTGCCAAAGGTTTATTCAAAACGAATCAGAAAAAGATTTTGCCAACAGGAATGGAGTCACATATTAATTAGAAGCTAATTTGAAGTTACATTGTGCCTACAAGCCCCAAAAGGTTCAGGGCAAGAAAAATGCATAAATCAAATCGTAAAGGAAACGTGACCACTCCTTCCTTAAGTACTTGCAGGATTTACAGGTTACACAGCAGAGTGTTCAAAAGATTGTTTGAGAGATGCTTCCAGCATTGCCAGGAGATTCAGTACATCACCCAAGGACTGACTCCCACTGCTGCCAAGGTAGAAGGCATGCCCTACTCCAACCATAAACCAGAAGCTGGTTGTTCTATGTACAGCTAAAGAATGGAGAAATTCACTAAGGACTCCTTTTTAATCAGACTTTGGAAAAAAGGGAAACTAGGGAAAACAAAAGCCAGTTAATTTTATAAAAGTTGCAAAAGGGCCTGACCAGGTGGTGGCGCAGTGGATAGAGCGTCGGACTGGGATGCAGAAGGACCCAGGTTCGAGACCCCGAGGTCGCCAGCTTGAGCGCGGGCTCATCTGGCTTGAGCTAACAGCTCACCAGCTTGGACCCAAGGTCGCTGGCTCCAGCAGAGGGTTACTCGGTCTGCTGAAGGCCCACGGTCAAGGCACATGTGAGAAAGCAATCAATGAACAACTAAGAAGTCGCAACACGCAACGAGAAATGGATGATTGATGCTTCTCATCTCTCTCCGTTCCTGTCTGTCTGTCCCTGTCTATCTCTGCCTCTGTAAAAAAAAAAAAAAAAAAAAAAAAAAAAAGTTGCAAAAGGTTCGTGCAGTTTATAGGAAATTGATCAGTAACATTTGTTTCTTTAGTGCACTGTATTGTTATTAATGCTGTCTGTTAAATAGCTTTTACATGTTATAAGTTAATATCCTTACACAACAGCCTCATGCTTGTCAGTAAAATAAGTCAAAGATTTTACTTAGGACTGTGATGGTAAACTTATGGCACGTGTGTCAACACTGACACATGTAGCTGTAAGAATCTATGGGAGTCCGAAAGACCGGAGTAACAGACTTTATTGAAAGGAAGAAAAGTACCCTGCTGGGCTCTTCTCCTGGGGGAGAAGAGCGCCAGTTACAGACTAGGGGCCAGTTATATAGTGTTTGGGAAAGCCTGAGGAGATACTGAGGCATAAATCCTGGTATGTCCGGAGCCCCTCCTTGGGGCGGCTTGTCAGCTTTTTTGGAATTCCTCTGTCTCAGGGTCAATAGTCCAGTAAGGGTGAGGTCTGACAGATAAGCGGAACATCAAGAGGGCAGTTTGAAATTTACATGTCTATCATTTCTCAACTCTGTGGTTTCATATAAAAAAGAAAGGCAGTTATTAATTTTATATTATATGGTGAGGGGTGATGAGGAGAAAGAGGAGAAAAAATTGGAAAATTATTGCTTCTTCTGGAGAGAACTCAAGAAGGGAATCTTGCCAAGCCAAGTCCCTATCCAGTTAAGGAGGTCGTCAATTTCCATGCTGTAAGGTCTGAACCAGGCGATGTCTCCAAAAACCTGAGTGAGGAAGTAAAAAATTTTGCGAGGTAGTAATTGTTAGTTGCTTGCTGCGAGTGTTGATTGAACAGGGTGACATGGTGATACATGGTCTCCTGGATGAGCCTCATGAGATGTGCTGGTCTGGTTCCTCTCGAATGGGAGGACATATGGGGATTTTTAGAGACAGGGAACTTGTTGGTGTAAGTTTTAGAAGGAGTGAATATGTGTGGTTTAAAAAGGAAGGGGGCTTAAAGAACATTCAGGAGGGAACCTCTTGGGCTGAGGAGCGGCTTCTTCCTGCTGTCATCCCCATCTATTTGATATTTCCCTCATGAAGTTCTCCTTGGGGTGTTGGGGAATAGCAGTGTAGGAGCATTTGATTGTAGGTAATCCTAGAGATTTTTCTCATCCAGGCCTGTAGGAACTTGATAAAGAAAGAGGCAAGTATTTGGAGATTAGGAATGCAGAGATAAGGAGGGTTGTATGGGGGGGTTTCTTTCATGGTAAAGGTAGAGATATTTTTTCCTGCAACCATAGAGAGAGAAGTTAGCTTGAGCTAAAAGAAATGTTTCATGCCCATTTGTAGGCTCTTCTTCAGGCAAGAAGACCCAGTGATCTTGTCCTTTTACTATGTGAAGGGAAAAAAGACTGAGAAGCGTTAAGAGGTGATTGCTATTCATTCTCCTAGTTCTTCAGGGATACAGGACAGCTTTAGGGTTAGGGGACCTGTAGGGGTTGAAAGATAGGATTTCAGAGGCTTGCTGATATAGGGTTTCAAATTTTTCTGTTTTGCAAGAGCAGGTTTCAGGGTTGGTGTGTAGGGTTAGGTAAATTTTTCCAATTTTCTGATTGGTGAAGGTCTGCATGTGGTTCTGTAAGAAACTAGTGAACAAATGTAAGAGGCAGGGTTCATAAGTTAAAAAAATAAATAGGAGAATGAGTGGACCAATGAAAGGCAATAGTCAAGACGTCCAGTTTGTGTGAAACCACTGACTCCATGTTTACGAATTTGCTGGGCTTCAGAGAGAGAGAGAGAGTGTGAATAGGAATAAGACAGGGCAGTGTGGCTAGTCCCCCTGTCCTTAGATCTACTTTTATAGAAATTTTTAAAGCAACAAAAAGAGATATTTCCTGTATAGCTCGTTTGGTCCTTAGATTGACGGATAGTGTATTAGGAACTGGAAGAAGCTCATGGGGTGGGATTAGGTTGATATTTGGAGTGAGACAGATTAGGATACAGGTTTCTGTATAATTAGTAAGGAGATACATATACTCGTGATCCCACACGAGTAGAAAGCACCTGATTGGGTGAGGCAGGCTGAGAGGTGAATAGAGAATGGAAGAACAAGGGGTTGGTTTCGTTTCTCTGTTTCTGAGCTTCAGATGGTCAGGGTGGAGGAAAGAGTTGTCCCAATAAGTGGGGAGAGTAGAGGATTGTTAGCTAGGGTGACTGATTAAACATTCTTTGAAAACCAGTTTTCTGACTACAAATTCTTTTTTCTTGGTACAAATCTCCTACAACCTGCACAAACCTTCTACAACTTACATAAACCTTCAACTTTCATGCACTTTCTTATCCAGAAATAACTGGCCTTCATAACAACTTGCTTTTCCTTTTTCTTTCAAAAGTATTTCCATACCTTATACCTTCTATTATCAAAACCATACAATTCCTTTCTAGTCAGAACTCTTGATTTAAAATTTTTCAACCTCTAGTGACAATCAAGCTGACTTTCTTTTTATCCTAGTTTTCCTTTTTCCAAAGCCTGATTAAAAGAGTCCTTAGTTTTTTCATATTTTTGCCATACATAAACCAATCAGATTCAGGTTTGTGGTTGGAGTAAGGCATGCTATTTTTCTATTTTAGCAGCAGTGGGAGTTGTCAAGATCATGGTGTGTGAACCTGTCCATGTGAAAGTCAGTCCTTGGGTGATGTGATGCTGGGAGGGCCTCTTGGACAGTTTTTGAACAGTTTGCTGAGTAACCTATAAATCCTGCAAGTACTCAGTTTTCTGAAGGCCTGTGGTCAAGGCACATATGAGAAAGCAATCAATGAACAACTAAGGTGTTGCAACACGCAATGAAAAACTAATGATTGATGCTTCTCATCTCTCTCCATTCCTGTCTATCTGTCCCTGTCTATCGCTCTCTCTGACTCACTCTCTGTCTCTGTAAAAAACAAAAACAACAACAACAAAAAAGATCAGAGCAGAAATAAATGATATAGAGGCTAAAGAAACAATATAGAGGATCAATGAAACTTGGAGCTGGTTCTTTGAAAAGGTAAACAAGATCAATGAACCTTTAACTAGACTCACCAAGAAAAAAAGAGAGAGGACTCAAATAAATAAAATTAGAAATGAGAGTGGAGAAGTAACAACTGACATACAGAAATACAAAGTATTGTAAGAAAATATTATGAAGAACTGTATGCCAAAAAATTAAACAACCTAGGTAAAATGGACAAATTCCTTGAAACATATAATCTTTCAAAAATCAATCTAGAAGAATCAGAAAATCTAAACAGACCGATTACAACAAATGAGATCGAATAGTTATCAAAAAACTCCCAACGAACAACAGTCCTGGGCCAGATGGCTTAGCGGGTGAATTCTACCAGAGATTCAAAGAAGAACTAACTCCTATCCTTCTCAAACTATTTCAAAAAATTCAAGAGGAAGGAAGACTTCCAAACTCCTTTTATGAGGGGAGCATAATTCTGATTCCAAAACCAGGCAAAGACAACACAAAGAAAGAAAATTATAGGCCAATTTTCCTGATGAATTTAGATGCTAAAATTCTCAACAAAATATTAGCAAAGCAGATCCAGCAATACATGAAAAGAAATCATACATCAATATTGCTGGGGTCCAGCCCCGGGGGGAATCCAGGGGTCCCACAGGAAGAGACGGTGTTGGCGCGAATTGAGTGAGAGAGCCGAATTCTTTTTTTCTCTTTAGCATTTACTGCCAGGTTCTCTGCCAAATGCTGGTCTAGCTTTATTTTTATACACACACACTAAGTTACAATCATATGGTATTCAGAATACATTGATTAATTATTGTTTTTGTTTCACTATGGTAACATATTTCTAGGTAACATTTAATTCATTTCAGATGGTAAGTCATTCAAAGTACAGTTATACAATAACTTGAATAGCAATAACAATATTGGTACAAACTTCTAAAAGGTCAGTACTGATTAATAACTCTACCTTACTAAGATCCAATTGTCTAGTCAAATTTTATTTATCTACTATATTCATACACTAGTTAAGTTCTAACTTTATTTTTCTCAAAGTGTTCCACTACCTGCATGTCAGGTATGCAAGAAGAAAGGAAAGTTTCTCTACTCTACCACATGAAAAGGCTAGAGAGGTAAAGTAATGAATTCAGTGAATGCTGAAAAGTGCTTCTGTGTATAGTTACTGTTTCCTACCTATTCATAAGTCACAATCTATTTTTTCTAACATGATTAATAAGAAGGAATTCTCCTACAAACTTAACCCTTTTCGAGGGATATCATAGCCAGCCTCTTATATCTATGAGCCCAGGCAAAGGGGCTTACAGGCTTTTCTGTGGAACTCACACCCTCTGTCTCATTTCCAAAGAAATTATTACGAATCTACAGGGAAAGCATGGTACTATTATCCCTGTGTCATAAATGATAGCACAGACCCAGAAAAGGGGGGCTATAAGGCCAGATTAATTCACAAAGGTCAAAGGGGGAAGTATTGTTGTGCCTTTCCTTTGTGGTGACTTTGTCAACCCGCAGCCATTGGTCTTCACTGCTGTGACTTTGTCAATCAGCAGTTTTGGATCTTCTTCTGCTGTGACCTTGTCAGGCAGCAGTCGTTGATTGGCTTCCGACACAATATCAAGTGGGATTTATTCTGGGGAGGCAAGGATGGTACAATATTTGTAAATCAATCAATGTGATTCATCACATAAACAAAAGGAAGGAGAAAAACCACATGATAATTTCAATAGATGCAGAAAAAGCATTTGATAAAATCCAGCACCCATTCATGATCAAAACTCTCAGCAAAGTGGGAATACAGGGAACATACCTCAACATGATAAAGGCCATCTATGACAAACCCACAGCCAACATCATACTCAATGGGCAAAAATTAAGAGCAATCCCCCTAAGATCAGGAACAAGACAGGGGTGCCCCCTTTCACTACTCTTATTCAACATAGTTCTGGAAGTCCTAGCCACAGCAATCAGACAAGAAGAAGAAATAACAGGCATCAAAATTGGAAAAGAAGAAGTAAAACTATCATTATTTGCTGATGATATGATACTGTACATAGAAAACCCTAAAGACTCAGTAAAAAAACTACTGGACCTGATAAATGAATTCAGCAAGGTGGCAGGATATAAAATTAATACTCAAGAAATCAGAGGCATTTTTATATTCCAACAATGAACTGTCTGAAAGAGAAATTAAGAAAATAATCCCCTTCACTATTGCAACAAAAAAATAGTACCTAGGAGTAAATTTAACCAGGGAGGTTAAAGACTTGTACTTGGAGAATTACAAAACATTGATAAAAGAAATCAAGGAAGATACAAACAAGTGGAAGCAAATACTGTGCTCATGATTAGGAAGAATAAACATCATTAAAATGTCTATATTACCCAAAGCAATTTATAAATTTAATGCAATACTAATTAAAATACTAGTGACATACTTCAAAGATATAGAACACATATTCCAAAAATTTATATGGAACCAAAAAAGAACATGAATAGCCTCAGCAATCTTGAAAAAGAAGAATAAAGTGGGAGGTATCACACTTCCTGATATCAAGTTATACTACAAGGCCATTGTACTCAAAACAGCTTGGTACTGGCATAAGAACAGGCACATAGATCAATGGAACAGAACAGAGAACCCAGAAATAAACCCATACCTTTATTGACAATTGATATTTGACAAAGGAGGTAAGACAATACAATGAAGTAAAGATAGTCTCTTTAACAAATGGTGTTGGGAAAACTGGACAGCTACTAGACCACCAACTTACACTATTCACAAAAATAAACTCAAAATGGATAAAAGACTTAAATGTAAGTCGTGAAACCATAAGCATCTTAGAAGAAAACATAGGCAGTAAGCTCTCCAACATCTCTGGCAGCGATATATTTGCTGATTTATCTCCACAGGCAAGGGAAATAAAAGACAGGATAAACAAATGGGACTATACAAACTAAAAAGCTTTTGTACAGCTAAAGACAATAAGAACAGAATAAAAAGACAAACCATACAATGGGAGAACATATTTGACAATATGACTGGTAAGGGGTTAATAACCAAAATTTATAAAGAACTTGTAAAACTCAACACCAGGAAGACAAACAATCCAATCAAAAAATGGGCAAAAGAAATGAATAGACCCTTCTCCAAAGAGGACATACAGATGGCCAATGGACAGATGAAACAATGTTTAACATCACTAATCATTAGAGAGATGCAAATTAAAACCACAATAAGACACCACCTCACACCAGTCAGAATGGCACTCATGGGGCTCACATATGGCAGCAAAGAGTAAGCAATAAAACAGTTGCTTAATCTGTTCTATTAGATAGTGATAAGTTCTGTAGAGAATTAATCAGGGGAGTGTGTAGGGAGGGGGAGGGGAATGGGGCGTTGTAATTATAAACATGATAGTAAGGAAAAGCTTCAATGAAAAACTGGCAATTGGGCAAGTGAGGAATGAGCTAGCCAGGCAGCAGAAATAGCACATGCAAGGGCCTAAGGCAGGAGCATGTCTGGCAGTTTCAAGAAACCTCACGAGGTCTGTGTGGATGGAATGGATTGAGTGTATGAGAGTAGAAGGAAATGAATTCAGTTCTGGAATGTGTCCAGATCACATGTGGCAGTGTAGGGCATGGATAGACTTTGGCTTTTAGTCTTAGTGAGACAGGAAACATTGCAGGGAAGAAAATAACATGATGGCCCCAAAACAGCTGTGCTGAGGAACAACAGCACCGGATGTGGCAGAAGCCGGGAGGAGGGCGTGGCATTTATTAGGCAATAGTGCAGGTCACCGCACCAGGATGGTGGCTGTGGTTGTCTTTTTTTTTTTTTGCAATGGGCAAAATGGGTGAGATCATAGATATTTTTCTGCCAATGGACAGATGAAAAAATGGTATGAGGTGGTGTCTTATTGTGGTTTTAATTTGCATTTCTCTAGTGATTAGTGATGTTAAACATTTTTTCATCTGTCCATTGGCCATCTCACAGGATAGGTGCTGGCGAGGATGTGGAGAAAAGGGCACCCTCCTGCACTGCTGGTGGGAATGCAGACTGGTGCAGCCACTGTGAAAAACAGTATGGAGATTCCTCAAAAAATTAAAAATGGAACTGCCTTTTGATCCATCCATCCCATTTTTAGGAATATACCCCAAGAACACTATATCACTGATTCAAAAAGAGAAATGCACCCCCATGTTTATGGCAGCATTGTTCACAATAGGTCTGAAAACAGCCCAAGTGTCCATCAGTGGACGAGTGGATAAAAAGCAGTGCTACATACATATAATGGAATACTATGGGGCTATGAAAAAGAAAATATTACCTTTTGCAACAACATGGATGGACCTGGAAACAATTATATTAAGTGAAATAAGCCAAGCAGAGAAAGAAAAATATCTATGATCTCACCCATTTGAGAAATCCAGGGAACAATGTGAACTGAGGAACGGAATTAAACCTGAAGGGAAGAGAGGAGGGAGCTGTTGGGAGGGAAGCAAGGGATATGTTGAGGGAAATACGGGGGAGGGGCAATGCAATTGGGGGAAACACTAGAATCTATGTAAACACAATAAATTTTTTTAAAAAGAGAGATACTGAAGATCACAGAGTTATTGTGTGGCAGAGTAAACTGGTATGCCCATAGCAAAAAAAAAAAAAAGACAACCGCAGCCACCATCCTGGTGCGGTGACCTGCACTACTGCCTAATAAATGCCACGCCTTCCTCCCAGCTTCTGCCACATCCGGTGCTGTCCTTCCTCAGCACAGCTGCTTTGGGGGCCATCATGTTATTTTCTTCCCTGCAATGTTTCCTGTCTCACTAAGACTAAAAGCCAAAGTCTACCCATGCCCTACACTGCCCCATGTGATCTGGACACATTCCAGAACTGAATTCATTTCCTTCTACTCTCATACACTCAATCCATTCCATCCACACAGACCTCATGGGGTTCCTTGAAACTGCCAGACATGCTCCTGCCTTAGGCCCCTTGCATGTGCTATTTCTGCTGCCTGGCTAGCTCATTCCTTACTTGCCCAGTTGCCAGTTTTTCATTGAAGCTTTTCCTTACTATCATGTTTATAATTACAATGCCCCATGCCTCTCCCCCTCCCTACACACTCCCCTGATTAATTCTCTACAGAACTTATCACTATCTAATAGAACAGATTAAGCAACTGTTTTGTTGCTTACTCTTTGCTGCTGTAGAATGTGAGCCCCATGAGGGTAAGGATATTCATGTATTTTGTTCTCTGATTGATACTTGGTTTCTAGAACAGTGCCTTGAACATATGGGATCCTTGCTCATTGTTTGTTGAATGAATTTAGGAATGTAGACTTTCTGCAGATGTCTCCTTGGAATATCCCACTGGGGAGGAGGGCGTCAATATAACACAGCATCAGGGGTAGACAGCTATGTGCCCATTCCACCCTGCACGCTTTATGATTGTTCAAATGTGTAAAACTTGATGCAGGATCAGAACCACAACAAGGGAAATGCTAGCAGATTTATCCTCAGAGAAGATGGTTTCTATTCTTATGATTGGAGACTGTCTGCTGTCCCCTTGTGGGAGGGGAGACACCTCAGCTCCTTGTAGCTTGTGCTCTTCAGGCCCAGGACCCTCCCACGCCCACCCCTGTCCCCAATCCTCCCTCAATTCCCATCTGTCTGCTGAGCTTCCTGCCTGCAGGACGGGGTCCTCAGAGGTCAGGGAACTAACCTGGAATGAAGATCACAGAGTTCTTCTCCTGGGCGAGCAGGGTGTTGTTGACGGAACAGGCTATGTTCCTCACAGAGCTGTCCCTGATGACCACGGCCATGGTGACCCTGAAGAGTCCGACTGTCTCCTGGGTGTAAGCCTCCTCCAGGGCGGGCATGACCTCACCATAAAGGTCCCTCCACACTGCGTGGGGCTCTGGGAACCACCCTACAGATGAGCACTCCAGCCGGACACCCCCATCCTGGTGGCCCTTCATTCCAATGAGGGGCTTGGAGCCCAGGCCTGGGGACAGATAAAAATGTCTAAAATGTCTAATTCTACAGCATGTTACTGGTGAAGGCCCTTAGAGAAGTCTATATAGTAGCGTGATAATAATCTGTAGGGATTGAACATTCTCCACTACTCAAGGTCCCCGCTAAGCTTAGTGAGCTTCTAAAGACTCGATATCCACTGGTCAGTGGACACTCATTCTTTGGTCTTTCAGGAGGAAGAAGCTGCCCTTCCGGTTATAGGAGATTTTTGGAAAAAAGCCACCAAACAAGTGAAACATTGTACCTGCCATGATTAGGTGCACGACAGCCTCATCGTAGGACCTGCCTTGTTGGAAATAACAGCGGTAGCTGCCGTTGTCGTGGGCGGTGACATTGTGAATGACCAGGGCCACCCTCCCCTTGCTAATGTCTTCGCTCACAAAGGTTGTCCGCCCCGGTACTGCTCCATCTGCTCCTCCGTCCTCTCGCGCCTGCCCTTGTACACCAGCACGGCCGGTGAGAACTGAGACCGGAACCACCGCACCTCCATGTCCACGGCACTTCTCTCAGGTGACAGGTGGCAGCTTAACACGGTGTTTTCTCCCATCAAGGCCCACGTGGGGTCAGCTGGCCCCACGACAATAAACTGAGCTGTTTAACAAAGGGGCAGAATCAATCGGGGCACCAGCCTTCCAACATCTAAGGCGGAAAAGGAAGTGGCTATTCCAGGGGAGGACCGAGGGGCGTCCTGGGCTGAGGATTCTGGGGCCCGCAGCTGTGGCTGGCTGGAGCACGAGATGCCTACTAAGTGTCTGCTGAGGCTGCCAGAGCTCGGTGAACAGAACAGAGAGGAGCCTCCCCCTGACCCCCCCACAGACCCTGTGCAGACAGAGGCTTTCTCCTGCTGACCAGGGCATCGCAGGCCTGGAGCACAGCAGGAGCTGGAGCTGTCCAACCTGGTAGCCACTAGCCGGTCCCAAATAAAACGTGCTGTCAGTGTAAGATACTCATAAAGCATATGAAAATTTGGACAAAAAAACTGTTAAATGTGTAAATGGTAACAGTGGACATTAATTACAAGTTTGAATTATAACAATGTGTTTATTTTGGGGCTATCTGCCTTTTATTGGGCTGTGTTGGTATAAACTCAGCGAACACGTGCAGAATGAAGGATGGGTGATCACAACCGCAGCGGGAAGTGTGGGCTTCCCTTTCTGCGTCGATAGGAGCCCGTGGCAGCGCCCTACCTGAGACCAGTGCGGACAAGCCCAGGAGGGCGAAGAACAGCCGGGGGTCAGGCGGGGAGACGTGCAGGGAAGCAGCCGGCTCCACAGCACGGAGGACGGTCACCCAGGGGAGGCCGGGACCACAGGCCTGGGGGCGCAGACCTGGAGAAATCACCAGGGAGACTGGCACCACCGTCCTGATCTAGGTAACGACCCTGTAACCCGTGTTGGTGACATCAGAGCCCCCACTTGTATCCTGGGCACCCCCCTTCCGCCTCTTCAGGTCCGGCGTCTCCGCACAGACGCGCTCAGGAACATTCCAGGAATAAGTGAGCGTTCCCCAGTCGCCCTGATCGGGTCGGGTCACTTCTGGGGACAGAGCTCAGTTTCTGCGGTCGTCACCCGGCATCCTTCCACAACCTCCTCCTCCAGGCAGCACCTGAGCGACCCCAGGGAGGCCAGGCGTGGAGTCCCCCAGGAAGCCCCTTTCCACGTGATCCCCCCCCCCCCCCCCCCGGCACCACACGGAGCGCAGCGGCCCCCGCGGCCCCACCTGCCAGACTGCACTTCTGCGTCTTCTCTCCTCCGCTGACGCTCAAACGATGACTTTCCGGTTGTCCTTCTCTCTGAGCCGCCCGTGGGCACAGCCACAGCCGGAGGACAGAACGTCCTGACAGAGGAGAAGAAAACTACTCCTGTCCTCCCATCACAGGCTGTGTGCGGCGGGGACCGGGACCCGGTGTCCCCTGTGACCAGAATCCCAAGATTTCCAGTGACCGTTCGGAGTCCGGGATTGGCCGGCGGCGGGCCCACCAGCCAATGGCATCGCCGAGTCTACTCCTCACCAGTTGCTAGGTAGAATTCACAGACAGCATTAAAACAGGCACTTCTGCAGCAGCCTTTTGAGAGTATCTAGAATTTTTCATTTCTTTTTCTATTTTCAAAGGCAATGTAAGGGTTATTTTCTTTTGTTTTGTTTTTGCTTGTCCCTCCCTCCCCACAGTCTTGCAATTCCCTGCTCGTTGTGGGGTCGCTGCAAACTACTAGGACAGTTGTGTGTGTGTATGTGTGTGTGTGTGTGTGTGTGAGTGTGTGTGTGTGTGTGTGTGTGTGAGAGAGAGAGAGAGAGAGAGAGAGAGAGAGAGTCTGTGTTAGTGGGGCGTTTACGCAGTGGGTGGCAGTCATGGGGTGCACATAAGCACCCTCTCTCTAAAGCCTAATAATCGCTTTCAAGTTGCTGGACTTGTGGGGATGGCAGAGACACGGGGGACAAGGACCGGCTGGGGTGTAGAGACCAGAGACAGACAGCAGTTACCGCAGCTGTTATGGAGACCTTGTCTCTCAGAAACTATGGAGTCAGGGATGTGTGGTTACTGAGTGAGAGGAGAAAGCTTGTTCTTTCCCTCAAGAAGTGGCACTCCAGTGCCCGCAGGATGATGGCAGGGAACAAAGGCTTCCTCCTCTTCTGGTAGATGGTCTCTTTGGATCCAGTACCCCTCCTCCCGTAGATCCGAAATGGGACATTGTGTACATTTCTTCTAGAATAATCTTCCCAAAACACATTTCTTAACATTTCCTACATAAGCCTAAATGCTTTCCCTGCAGATCTCTCATTCCCTTGTGACTCAATCTGACACTGCAGTTGGCACACTAACAGTGTCCCCACCAGCAATTATTCCAGGACTGGGACTCTGTCACCTTGTCATTTCCCTCACACCTGCTCCTGCAAGAACACCTCCAGATGTTCCCAGCTTGCAGAGCTCTCAGATTCTTCCAACAGCCAGCAAGGAATGCCAACCTGGGTCCCACCACTGCAGGAAACTTGCTTCTGCCAATAATCAGAATGAGCAAGAAGCAGACTCTTCCCTGGATCCCCCAGAAAGGAACCCAGCCTGCAGACACCTTGGTTTCAGCCCAGCGAGAGCTACGTGAAACTTCTGATTCACAAAATGTGAGGTAGTACATTTGTGCTGTATTAGATCCTGAAATTTGTGATTATTTACCATAGAAGCAATAGAAAGCCAATAAAATAAAATTTTGTGAAAATGTTTCAAGGAGGTAAACTGTGAAACTGTGGTGAGTAAACTCCAGGGGGTATAAAATCTAGAAGCAGCTCAGTTGAAATGTGAAGATTATTAGCATAATTTATTTAACAAATGTAACTTGACAACCACACACAGGGCAGAGGGCACGCAGACTTGAGCACTCACAGCAAAGATGAGGAATAGTGGCTTTCCCCCAGGACCCACCGGGTAAAATGAACCTCCAGTAACATCAGTGAATGACCAGCAGTGAGATGTCCCTTTTCTGCAGATGGATCTAGAATATGATGGAAACTTCACTGAAGCTCATCTTGCTCCCTTCTTCCAAATTTGTGTTTCACAGATGACCTTTAGGTATGAAGTAGGGAGGGTGGTTCTGCTCCGTGATCACAGGTCACATTGTTGGTTAAGATGTTGGCCTCTAGTCTCTTCTCAGCCCTGTGTGATGTGGTCACTGTGAATTCATTCTCTGCAAGTAGTCACCCTGCAGAGCCAGTCGGTGAAGTAGTGGACCATGGCACTGACAGTGGACAATGAAGAATCCCAGATGGATGGGACCTTCATACTGACCTCCAGTGACCTTTGCCCTTGGTGCCCTGGGAAGGGAATCTCAGGGCTGCATGTGACCCTGCCCCACAGGAACAGCAGGTGGCAGAGGAACAGACCAGAGGTAGAGGGAGGGGGCAGAGGCTGACTTTCAGCAGCACGACTTTCTGTATGAATTATATACATCATTTTACTTGGCCCTGCCTCAGTTTCAAAATGAGGCTACCTCACATGGTTGTTGGAGAGTTAGTGAGTCAAATTCCCTCAAGCATTTAGCACCCAGTACATTGTAAGTGACTTATAAATGTTAGCTGTGGTTGCTGGACATCAGCTGAGTCACCCTTGGAAAGTTAACTCAGTCTCTGCAACCTGGTCTCCTCATCCGTCACGTGGAAAATTGAATTAATATCAGTGAAGTGCTTCACTCGGGGTGTTTCTGGCTAGTATCCTCGGGCTGGGAGAGCAATGGCATTACTTCAACCTGAGGGTCCTCATTCCCATCATCTGAGCCCTGGACCACTGAGGTCTCCAAGGAAGGGTCAGGCACTGGGTCTGGCTCGAGGGAACTTTCCACTCTTTTTTGTGCTGGACAAATGATCAAGGCAGTGGACTCTGACCTCGAAATCTTGAAAATAGGCCTCAGAGGCCCAAAGAAGTAAGTGTGTGGGAAGGTGTAGATGTGTGATCCATCAGTGGCATTGTAGAATGAGACCTCCCCTGACTCATAGTCCAGGAAAACCCCCACTCTCTTAGGAGGGTTGACAACTGTCAGTTCTGTTTCGGGGTCTGTGAGAGCCTGGAATTTATTCTCATATAGGCTCATTGTCCAGAATCCATTATTGGGTTCCATATTAACGTAATATTTTCTCTGCACATTCTCCCTGCACACCCCAATACACCACTGTTCCCTGTCCCCCACCTCCACCTCCCAAAAATGTCTCCCCGACGTGAAGCTCTCACAGCCCAGCACACAGGGATGCGAGACAAATCTCTCATTGTTGTATGGCAGGCTCTGCATGTTGTATTTCCGCATTAGCCTCCTCTGGTCCTGGGAAACAATGAGCCTGGGGTGTGCGGTGTCCGGATCCAGAAACACATCAACTGCAGAGGGTTCAGATAGTGTGGAGTCAGCCATGGTTCCTGGACTTCAGAGCCTGAGCCTACAAGGCCTGGGTCTGGCTGAGAAGACCTAATACCAGAGCATGGGGTCCCCAGCCTGTCTTGGATGTGACCCTCAGCCAGGCCACGAGAACCCACAGGGAAGGGAGAGGGTTCAATATGGAAGGGGAAGGTGAGGAGGTTCGGGTTAAATCTAACCCACCATAGTGAGCTGTCACCTTCCACCTTTTCCCTGTTTTTCTCCCCAACATGACCGTGCCCACCTGTGCTGCACAGTCTCATGGACTCAATTTCAGCCCTTGCTCCCCCATCCTGAGCTGGTTGACTTCATTTTCAGCACTGTCTCTCTTTCTCCTAAGATACAAACTATATATCTTAAGTCTCAATTTCATATCTGTAAAATGGGTGTGAAAATGCTAATCTCAGTTTAGACTACAGCAAACTGTATGGCATATTTAGCCCAAGGCCGGCTGTCCAGGCAGGAAGTGCCTGGTGTGATAACATAGACCACGTCTCTTCTGTGCTTGGAGCCATGCTGGGGGCTCTGTGAGCTCTCATGTCCTCTCCCCACCTGGGCAAAACATTCTCTGGTCCCAGGAATCAGTCCTCTATCCACTGCATTGTTGGACTTTCTTGCCTCTGGTGATCTGCTGGGTTTGGGCTAGGGGAGGGACCAGCTGAGACAGGAAGGAGAAAGGAAAGAGGCCCAGCACTGACTCCCCCACTTCCTCCACTGGAGATGCTCTGACAGAGCCTGACTCCTCTCAGGCAGCCTCTCCCTGAGCTCCAGCTTCCTCTGGGCTCCAGTGACTGCTCCCTGTCCCTCCCCCTTCAGCCTAGGGGTGGTGACAGCTCCCACTGTGGGAGCCCTGGGGCACCATTCATCCTTGCTGGTTTCCTTTAATGCCACCCCTGCCCATGCTAGTAGTTCCTTCTCTAAACCCTCTTTTGTTTTTGCTTGTTTTTTTTTAAACTTTATTTTTACTTTTATTTTAGAGACAGAGAGGAAAGAAAAGAGACAGTGAGAGAGAGAGACAGAAGCATCAATCTCTTCCTTGTTTGACCGGTGGTGGTACAATGAGTAGGGCATGTAGGTAGGACACTGAGGTCCCAGGTTAGAAACCCCGAGGTTGCCCGCTTGAGCATGGGATCTTGGACTTGATCCCATGGTTGCTGACTTGAGTCCAAGGTTGCTGGTTTAGCAAGGAGTCACTGGTTCAGCTCGAGCCACTGACCACCCCCTGCCTCTCCCGCTCCGTCAAAGCACATAGGAGAAGCAATCAATGAACAAGTAAAGTGCTGCAACTTCAAGTTTATCTTCTCATCTCTTTCCTTTCTTATCTCTCTCTCCAAACAAAACAAAACCTGTTCCTGTATGTGACCTGACCAGGGCGATTGAACTCACAACGTCTGCATATCAGGATGATGCTCCAACCAACAGAACTATCCAGCCAGAGCTTCACCCCTCATTAATCACTGTGCAGAAGTGACAGTGAACAAAACCAATTGCATCTCTGTGTCACAGAGTTCTTTCATCTTCTCATGCTGTGACCTTTGACCAATCTCACTGTCCTCAGCAAGCACACCAAAGCCTGACAGGTGATGAATGGCTGTGTTCCTTAAAATACAGCCATGGACATTTTTGTTAGTAGCAGCTTGAATGTCAGGAAAACTGAGGTCAATACCAAACTG
This sequence comes from Saccopteryx leptura, assembly GCF_036850995.1. Lineage (NCBI taxonomy): Eukaryota > Metazoa > Chordata > Mammalia > Chiroptera > Emballonuridae > Saccopteryx > Saccopteryx leptura. The sequence goes on along the minus strand of NC_089513.1, from coordinate 80,317,989 downwards.
GTGACAGTATCGATTATAAAAAATCATACATCTCAAGACCAGGACTAATGGCCTGCTGCTAACACATTCTTTGTCCTTTTCTCCTGTCAATCATTAGTACCCAAGTTATACTATAAGGAAAGTATGGCAACATGTCTGTAGCGGTGAGTAATCTGTGCAGATTGCTGGGTTTCTGTGTGATCTGACCCTACCCCTTGTCAGTCAATTACCCTATAACACAGTCTGTTACATTCTAAGGAGTGGCTTCTTTTTTAGGCCTTAAAATACCTTCTCCTTACTATGGTCATTTCCATCAGACAAACACCCACTTTAAACAGGCTATCTCTTTCCTGTTGGCGTTTTCGACAATATGCATTCATTATGACATTTAATCTTCACCTCCACCTCACATAGTAGGAATTTCTACCATCATCCAAAGTGAGGGCATTGAAGCTCAGAAACATTGAGTAACCTGAGGACACACAGGGGCAGGAGGGGCAGAGCTGGGGCAGGTCCCATCCTGACTCTCCCTGCAGCCCTTCCCCCAGCTGCACCCCTCACGCCTCTTCCTTCCCACAAGGACCAGTGGAGCCCAGGACAGCACTTGTCCCTGGTTTTCTGTGTCCTCAGCAGGAGATGGGCACACCTTTGAGACCAGGACCTCAAGTCACCCTCTTAGACTCCCCTAGTCAGGATTTGGAGAAGAAAAAGGGACCAGGGTCCCTCGGTTGTTATTCTAGGGAACATACAGTGACTCACTTACCAGGTTGGAAGAGGGACGTCTTCCACTCTGAAAGGAAGGAGACACAGACAAAAAGGTCATCATTTCTGTTCTTCCTCCACCATCCCTCTCACTAAGCCTCTTCTCTCTCCTTTCCTCAGTCTCTTCCAACATCCAGTTTCCTGCATCTACAGCTCTGAGGATCAGGCATGAAACCTCTGCATCTTGGGATTCCCCCTATCAGGCTAAGGCTGCAGGGAACATGGCTTAGCCCAGGTATGGTGTCTGTGTCAGCAGGGTGAGGGGACGCTGTATGTAGAAGGTCCTCTCTGAATGTCCAGAAAGGCCACAGAAAATGGGCCTTAGAGCTGGATCTGGTTATTTCTCACCAGCAGAGAGAGGGTTTAAATGCTTTGTACACAGAGAGCATCAGTGTCACTCACCAGTGTAGGCCTGAGACTTCTCACCTGCAAAGGGAAGACAGTAGAGTCACCTGAACTGTCATTTCAGTCATTTCTTTTCTCTTCCTCTTGCACTCATCTGATTTTTCTTTTGACCCTCCCCCCTTCCTGCCTCTCCCTCTGCCTGTTCAGTTCTCTGCTCCCCCCTCTTTAAATCAACTGCATCTAGTGACCCTGCAGGCACCCTACATGAGCTGTCCCAGCTGTCACTGCAGATCTGTGTGTACCTGTCTGCACAGCAGTCACCCTTGTCTGTGGTATTGCTTTCTGAAGTTTGCTACCTTCCTTTCACAGTGGTCCAAAAGTATTAAGTAGAAAAATCCAGAAATACACAATTCGTACCTTTTAAATTGTACATTTCTCTGAGTAGTTTGATGAAACATCATGCCATGCCACTGCCACCATCCCAGGGAGAACCGTGCCTGTGTCCAGCATGTCCCCACTGTGGACCCCACCCCCTCACCTTAGTCACTTAGGAGCTGCTGGGTGATCAGATCTACTGGGGCAGTATCACAGTACTCGTGTTCAACTCACCCTTATTTTACTTAATAATTGCCCGAAAAGGCAAGAGTAGTGATGTTGGCAATACATGTATGCCAGTGAGAAGCCTTCCTTTCAGAGAAAAGGACATAAACCTGTGTGTACAGGGTGTGGTACTGTCCTCGGTTTCAGGCATCCCCTAGGGGTCCCAGTAGTTGAGGGGTGCCTACTTTACTCTTGTACCTGGGCGTGGGCTCGCTGTGTGCGTGTGTGTGTGTGTGTGTGTGTGTGTGTGTGTGTGTGCGCGCGTGCGCTAGAATCTATCTATGCAACTTAATGAGAAAATCTCAGATACTATATTTTCCAGCAGGTATTTCTGTGACAACTGACACGGTAGACACTTGTATTTTAAGAGACACTTCTCTGTCCTCTGGTTTCTTCTCAGCAGACTACAGACTGTGTAAAGCCACCAGGGAGGGGAGGACCTCACACACTGAGTCCACCTCCCCCGCCCTTGTCCTTTCCTGTGTCCCCTGGATGTCCCGGTGCGAGCGGCCCCTGGTGGAGACTGAAGCCCCTTCTCCATTGAGAAAACCCCTGCCCCGCTGCCCCATCAGCGTCCTTATCTCCCCCACCCCCGGGCGGTTAGGGGTGAGGGAAGGGCGGGATCATATCCGAGCAGAGAGTCTGAGACGAGGGTCCGGGACACTCACGCGCCAGGTACTGGATCTTCATCTGTCCTGCAAGAAACAAGTGAGGAGTCGGTGACGCGCGTGATGCAGGGACCCCGGGACGCGCGGGGCGGGGACCGGTACTTACTGAGTTCGCGCTGCAGCTTCTCTGAAAATAAGCAGAAAAAAACCCTGTCACGGGGATGGAGGGAGGACGGGCGCGGTGGGGGCGCGGTCTGGGGCGGGGCGGTCGCGCTCCTGCAGCCGGGACTCACCTTTGGCGCTTCGGTCCCGCTCCTTCTCCCTGGACAGTGTCTTGTTTCTCCTCTTCTGTCGCCACAGGAAGAACCCCGCCGCCGCCAGGATCCCCAGCAGCGCCGGCAGGGTCACCGCGACGGCCACCACCCAGGGCTGCGCATTCCAGAAGAGGGGACCTGCGAAGGGACAGTCTCAGCCTCTAGCCAGGCGGGGTCGCTGGGTGTCTCGGGACAGATGGTTCTCTTCCCAGAGGGGCCAGAACCCTTACTGTCACACAACACTATTGTCTTGACATGCCTGCCTCTCACATGGGAATAGTTCAAATATCAAACAATATATACAAAGTCACTGAAGTCTACTCTCCACTCCCTGGTTCAGTGCCCTATTTATTAGTTCTCATTAGTCAGCTGTATATGTGATTAAAATCTTGGAGCTGGAGGGCCTGGGTTCCCAGTCTGGGTCTTCTGCCTGACTAGCATGTGACCAGGAACTAATGACTTCACCATAATGTTCCTGGTGTCCCAACAGGTAAAAGGAATCAATTAATGCTTATAAAGTGCCTGACTCATAGAGTGCCACGCAAGTGTTTATTACATTTTAAAAATATACACATATCCTATTTGTTCTTGCTTACAGCAAACACAGCAACTCTGAACCAGCTGGTCTGACTCCTGCTCTCTCTGTTCAGTGCCTTGGGGACCGTCCATGTCAGCACAGAGAGACGTCTGCGTTTCCTCTCACAATAGAACCCTTCACAATGGAGGGCATAGAAGAGTCTCTTTGTGCTATTTTAATTAATGGTATAAAAAATAGCATTTCACATGGATCATTTTATCAATTGCAAGCTGATCTGTCAGATACATTTTGAATCAATAAAGAAGTAGTTTGGATAAAGATTGCTCTATTGTCCAAATGAGAAGATGGGCCAATGTATACCAAAAATATACCACATTGTAGCAACAATCATCTAAGAGTGACTGTCTCCCCACAAAGCTGTTATCAGAATGTTTTTCCAATGATCTCATTTTTTGTTTTATTGACAATATCACAGGTGGAAAACATTTCTTTATTCAGTGAGAGTGGACATTTTTTCATGGGGTGATTTCTTTTTTGTGAGCTGATAATTCATGCTTTTATTTTATTTATTTATTCATTTTAGAGAGGAGAGAGAGTGAGAGAGGGAGGGAGGGAGAGAAAGAGAGAGAGAGAGAGAGAGAGAGAGAGAGAGAAGGGGGGATGGAGCAGGAAGCATCAACTCCCATATATGCCTTGACCAGACAAGTGCAGGGTTTCAAACCAGCGACCTCAGCATTCCAGATCAACATTTTATCCACTGTGCCACCACAGGTCAGGCCAATTCATGCTCTTTTATCATTTATCAACTAGGTTGTTTTATGTTTTGAAAAGGTTATCCCTTTCCATAAGATATAGGTTATACATATTCCTCCCTCCTCCATTTTGTTATATCTTTGTTGATCTTACCATTTGCCCACAATTCCCATTGCCTGTCACAGTCTGTAACACACAGGAAATGCTCAGAAGATGTCTGTGACATAAACAGCTTTATGGGGGAAAGAAGCACCCAGGTCCCTGCTGTGCCTTACATCCACTGCAAAGACTCAAGTCAGCAGCAGGAGAGAGACATCGCTGCCCCCAGGGGCCATAGCTATGCACAGGTAGCGGCAGGGCACTCACCTGCAATGGAAACCCTGGCTGTCCTTTCCTGGCTGAGCAGGGGGTTTCTGAAGATACAGGAGATCCCCCTCCCAGAGTCGCCTTCCACGGTCACAGATGCTGAGGCTGCATATAGACCCAGGCTGTCTGCAGTCACAGGTGCTGCCACAGCGGGCAAGTTCTGTCCCCTGTCATCTCTCCACTCGATGTGTGGCTGCGGATACCAGCCTGCAGACGTGCACTCCAGACGAATCCCTCCACCCTCATAGCCCTTCAATTCAATGTGAAGATCAGAGCCCAGCGCTGTGGAAGGAAAAACGAGCCTGGATTATGGGGAGTCCTCTGTGCTGCTGAGGGTCTCCTCAGGAATGGAGGGCACACTCACACTAGAGAACTCCAGCAGGGTTCCACTGAGGAGCTCTTTACAGACGTGTGCTGTGCAAGAGACACAGTTCTATTCTATGATGTGACCACCACCTGAATGTTGTTTGACCCTCATGCTAGATTTGGTTAAATGTGGACCAGAACAGAGCTGGTTCCTCTAAATCCCCTTAGAGTCTGCAGGACCCCTGTCCCATGTCCAGACACGCTAATTTCTGGGAAAGGTTCTCATCTCACCCTGGACAAACATGTAAGTCCTTCCCCCTTATCTTGGCTGAGTCCTGCCTCAGAACCCTTATTTATCTTTTCTTGTTCTGTGTAAGCCTTTGTCCTTACCATGTGATGGGAAAGATATGCCCATTGTCATGGCACCATTTAGTAATGTGTTGTATGTAAGTCCCTGGGATAAACTCTGGATATAATTAATGGTATCACTATCAGCCTCTTTCTCAGGTATCTTAACCCAGGAAACATTAAAGAATGTGGTTGTGCAGAGGTGAAAATAACTACATGGCAGAGAGATGACCACGGTCCAGGAATAGTGGAGTTGTTTCCAGTGGTCCCTAAACTCCTAAACCCAAAGGGAAGAGGAAAGAAACCTTTTACAGACCTGAAATAATACAGTCTCTTAAAGAGGGCTTTCTCAAGGGGATTTGTGGTTCCAGGAAAGAACTATACTTAGCTGAGGCTATTCTGCAGGACAGAGCCAGGACTAAACCATACCCTCAATTCCATTCTCTGCTGGGCTCCCCGTTGATTAACCCAGGCAGAAGCCACAGGGCAAGGTTGTGTCCTGAGAACGAGAAATGCAGCCGTGAGGTCTGCACATGAGCAATTCCAGGGAAGAGCAGCATCAGACAAGGTGCTTTGTCACTGTGATGGGTGAGGACAAAATCAAGACCACTTGACAATTGGGTTTGAGCACAGAGATAACAAGACCAGTGTCCTGACTACAACGACTAATCTTACCCATCCTATCATGGCTGTGAGTGACCCATTACAGCTCTGCACCATCCCGACAGCATCTGATCTAGAACAAATCTCTACTTCTATAAACCCTCCCCCAAATCCTCTCAGAGCCCAAAAGTTATACCAAGTCTTTCCTGACACCCTTTTACTGAGACACTGCATGCATTGCACATGTGTGCATTTACCTCCCTGCAACAAGTACTGAACACAACTTGTTCAACTACAGGTGTGTCCTTGGGGCCATTGGTAGGACGACATTGGCAACACAGATGCTGTCCCTGCAGGTCAGCCTCCTGGACCCACAGCAGTGACACATGGAGAACTACGGCCACTGTCTGGAGCTCAGCTGAACCCACACAGGTGTGTGACACCTGCTGAGGGAAGTTTCTCATTGATTTTATCCATGATTTCCACTTCCCTGCTTAGACCCTGATGGCCGCCATGAGGAACGTCTTCACGTGACACAGGAGGAATGGTCTCTGGAGGACAACCTGTGTCTGTCAAGGGTCTCAGAGGAGCAGAGTTGGAAAGGGCTGAGGCAGGTGCTCGTGAGTAGTCAGAAGTGCTCTGAGGTGGGTGTGGAGCCTCTGCTCCCAGATCTTTGTGGGAGAACGAGCTCAGAACAGACCCGAGGCTCACCTGCAACTTTCAGCTCCACCATTGCATTTTCATAGAAATCTCCATCTTGGAAAATACACTGGTAGTCTCCGCTGTCGGAGACTGTGATGTTGTGAATCCAGAGAGCAGCCGTCCCCTCAGTGATGTCCTCTCTTAAAACCGAAGTTCTCCCTTGATTCTCTGCTGCCTGTGTCTCTTCCTTCCCATGTGCATACGTGAGCACCACCTGCCAGGGGCTGGGTCGCACCCACATCAGCTCCATGTCCTCAGCATTCATCTTTGGGGACAGGTGACAGGGCAGCTCAGCATCTTCACCCACCATGGCCAGGATGGGGTCTGGGGGTCCAACCACAGTAAACTGAGCTGGTCAACAGAAGGGAGTGCTCCATTAGTGAGAGCTGGGGCAGAAGGTACCGGGGGCTCCAGGCAGGGAGAGCAAGGTAAGAAACTCCTAGAGAACCACTCAATTCTAACAGAAGGTCAGTCAGGATGGGCCTTCCAGGGATGGAGGAGTCCAAGGTTCATACTGGCACCACAGGTAACTGCTTCAGATACATAGACGCAGAACTGTTCCCTACCTGAACAGAGGTTGAGCAGCTGGACCAAGATGAGGAAGAGAGAGAGGTCAAGCAGATGGAAGACCAGGGACATCACCATTTTTATCTGTTGTGCAGAGAGAGAGAGACACCAGAATGAGCTGAGTAGAAATAGGGACCTGGAAGAAGATGGAGAAATCTTCATGGAGACCTCTCCCTCCCAGGACGAATTTTGAGTTCAACCATGACCACTGGTGACACAAGAGCCCCCTCTACAAATGTCTCTTTGCGAGCCTCTTAACGTTTGATTCCAACATGGAATTCATTCCAAAAATATATAACGTTAAATGTATGTACCTGAACCCTAGCCTACAGGCAACTCTTGGTTCTACTATTCAAATAAGGAAGACTTCCACTTACCCACAATTCCCTGGGACAGCCAGCTCCCGCCTCCCCCATCACACTCTGAGGAGCACAGGACCCTCCTCCCTGAGTCCCGGATTCACTGGAGTCCCCACAGTCTATGCTCAGCACACCAGCCAGAGGTTCCTGACTCACTTCCCCTCCCTCCTCCACTCAGCCCTTCCGGGGCTCCCCTTTCACTCAGAGCAGGAGCTGAAGTCTTTCTCACTCTGCACTTTTACAATTATCTGAATATTTTGTTTTAAAGTTCCCAAGTGGGACTCTGGCTGGATTGCTTGGTTGATTAGAGTTAGCTCTGAAACATAGAGGTTGCTGGTTTGATCCCCTGGTTCAATGCCAGGTCAGGGCACACACAGGAACAGATCAATGTTTCTCTCTCTCTCTCTCTCTCTCTCTCTCTCTCTCTCTCTCTCCCTTTCTATCTCTTTAGAATTGATTCAGTGAGAAGAGGGGAGGCAGAGACAGACTCCCGCATGTGCCCTGACCCGGGATCCTCCTGGGAATCCCACTAGGGGGGCGATGCTCTGCCCATCTGGGGCTCTGCTTCCTTGCAACATGAGCAACGAGTCCTGAGGTGGAGGCCATGGAGCCGTCCTCAGCTTCCGGGTCAAGTCGCTCTGATTGAACCATGGCTGCAGGAGGGGAAGAGAGAGAGAGAGAGAGAGAGAGAGAGAGAGAGAGAGAGAGAGAAGGGGGGATGGGTGAGGTGAAGGGTGGAGAAGCAGATGGGAGCTCAAATCTCGGGGACATCTGCACTCCAGGTTGACGCTCTACCACTGAGCAAAACCGGCCAGAGCTGTTAATAAAAATATTTTAAAGGAATAAATCTTATTTTAAAAAGGTTTTCAAGTGTGAAACAAATTTCTAATTATTTGGGGATGATATTTATTATTTTTATTCCTGATTATAGACAATTTTAAAATTTAAAAAACACAAAAGCATAAAATATAAATGAAACACATAAAAGAATAAAATGTAAGTAATATATAATGGTAATCATATACTTTACTTCATATAAATGTGAATATTTGTGGATATATTTTGACCATTTAACACCAAAAAACCAAATAATCTAATTTAAAAAATAAGAAGAGGCCCTCAAAAGACATTTCTCCAAAGAGGAGGTATGAATGGCCAATAGACACTAGATTGGAAACCCCTCTGGTTAGACAATGTGTTACTTTTTATTTTTGAATTGTTGTAAATGTAGGTTAGTTCACATTTTTCTATATTACAAATGATTCGGTAATGAAAATTTTCACATGTAAGTCTTTTTTTTTTAATTTTTATTTATTCATTTTAGAGAAGAGAGAGAGAGAAAGAAAGGAGGGGGGAGGAGCAGGAAGCATCAACTCCCATATATGCCTTGACAGGGCAGGCCCAGGGTTTTGAATCAGCAACCTCAGCATTCCAGGTCGATGCTTTATCCACTGTGCCACCACAGGTCAGGCTCACATGTAAGTCTTTAATACACAGCTCTTGTAACCCACCTCACCATACTTTTAACATTATTTCTGTAAATGATGATCTGTTAACTAATAAGACTATATATAAATAAACAACTTGTTTCCTTAAGAATTCTAGGGCCTTCCTTCAGAAGAAGCAGAAACTGACTTCGACCTCCAGACATTGCAGTTCTGGGAGAATGGCTGACCTTCAACCTTTTATCTGAACAGACTGCGTTGTCTTGCACTTAGACCCCTCCGTGCAGAACACTCAACCCCCTCCTTTGAATTCCTTTTTTTTTGTTGTTTTTTCCCTCCTTGCAAAAACTCCTACCCCTGCCCAATTGTTAAGATGGTCTTTGCAACATTAGTCCACCACCTTCACAAGTTACTGGCTCTTGAATAAACCACCGTTCCTTCCACCAGCCCCTGACTCTTGAGTATTGGCTCTCAAGAGGCACACAGCCAATCATAAGTTCAGCATCAACCGTACCTTAGAACCTCTTAGAACACGCTCCCAGAGACGACCAGCAGAGCCTGTAAGAGGCCTTTGCTGCTTCCTGACCACAGGAAGTTCCTCGGAATGGGCAGTTGTCAAGCTCCCTCATTCCGGTTGTCTCCCTCCCACGGATTTCTGAGTGCAGGCTTACCTGCCTTCCTTCCACTTTCCCACTGTGTCCTCACCTGCATGGTCACAGCACCACATTCCTGCTCTGGGTGAGGAATGCCCTGCAGGCTCACCAAGCTCCACAGCCTCTCTCCTAAGGAGGTCTGGACCCCTGGCTTTCACCAGTTCTTCCCACTTACCCTTGGCACTCCCAGCTGAAAATCAGGAACTAAGCCACTCGATAGTTCTTTATTGTAGCTGAGTCTCTTATCTAGAAGAAAGGATGGGGAAAGGAGTTTGCTCCCAATGAGAAACAGTGCAAAGTCCCCCTTTGAAAGCACTGTTTTCTGATTAGCTCCAAACAGAGCTGTTAGTGCGGGTAGCTAGTTAGTACTAATAAAGGAAGAGAGCAAAGGGAATGTAAAGCCAGCAGCCAAGGCCAGGGCCACTATCACAGCTGCCGCCTGGCTCATGCAGGTTCGCATTGGATTCGGACAGTCGGTAAAGAAACAATGGAGCCAAAAACTGGTGGGCCATAGTCTTTAATCCTAGCTTGCACCCGGCGGGCAAGTAAAAACACACACCGGGCTCCAAAACCCAATCACATTCAGTGCTCACAAAGCCACTGACTTATCCGAGTTTCCTAGAATCAAAGGTTTCTAGCTCACCAGCCTTATTCTCCTCAGTTCCCCATCTCCTTCCTTATCCCAGATACAAACTCTACACAAACTGGCATCTCGCTCAGCACTCCGCCATCTTGGCTGCTTTTCCTGGCCTCCTCCACGTGGCCTCCTTCCGCTGCTGGCTCTACTCTCTCTGCTCTCTCATGCTAACCTCAGGAAACAAGAGCATAAACTCCTGTCCGGCCCCCATTTTATAGTGTAGATTCATAACCTTTAATCCAATATACCAAATAGGGAAGTCTCTACTACAAAGTCACTTCTCTGAGGCATGATTGGATTGTACCACCCCACATCAAGACAGGTGGGAGAGACTTAATCCCAAAACAAAGCCCCAGGCTATAATGATCCTGTCCTGCGCCCAACACACATTAATATCACCTGGGTGATGGCATCTTTAACAAAGTGAGCATAATACATTTTATCCGCCCAACAGGGAATCAGACATTAAGCCTTATCTACTGTGAGCTGCTGAGGACATCAAGCCTGCTTCACTAGGAAGTGACAATATTCACAGCCTTCCCAGGAGACTGCTGCATTCTCCACACTCAGGACCTAGTCCCCGAAGTGGGCAGGAAGGACCTGTTACCAGCTATTAACCAGGATTACTGAGGGTGAGGAATAAAAACAGCAGGGAAATTCCTCTGTTGGGAACATGCCCAGATGGAGCCAAGATGGACAGGGGGACATACCTACACTGAGACATTCGTAGTAGGGGAAAAATGGCGACCATAACGGGAAAGTCTCTAGCCTGAGAAAAGCATTGAATTGAACACGTGACACAGAACCCTGGAAGTTCCAGGAAATTAGGGGAAGGACCCAGCACAAGCCCACAAAGGACTGGGAAAGAGACTGGTCAGTTTGAAAGCCTGAGGTAATACACGCAAAGCTCTCTCTCTCTCTCTCTCTTGCTCGGTAACACATGTTCCTCTGCGAACACGCATTTGTTTGCTGCTTTGTTCACGTGCTTGTTCATGTGCTCTCTCTCATAGCAGCCCTGTGGGCCCCATGTGGCTTCAAGCATGAGCCTGGGTGTGGCCATATGGCAGTGCAGCGGTGACTGGAACACAGCCAGTGATAGAGACTAAGCTAGCAGAATAGGACAGAGACTGACTAAGCTTTGTCATGGACTGAGAACCAAGGGCATAGACGTTCTGGATCCTGGTCCCTATTCTGAGCTTGAGGAAGACAAGGCTGGACTTCTTCCACTGCGGGATGGACGGAGATGGGACACTGGGAAACTGAGGGCCGTCCTTCGTTTCTATCCCAATGAATCTTACCACCACCTCGTCCTCCTGTCTGTGAGTCCTCAAAGTGTTTCTCTTGAGACTCTATGGAAGAATGGGAGGACCTGTTTCCACCGGCAGCAGAGTGCAAGTGTGAACAGGAAGCAACCAGACCCACGCCACCTTTTAGCTCCTCAGAAATTCAGTCTGAGATGAATTCTTAAATAATACAATTCTCAGGTTTCTGAATGTAGTGCTGCCAGGAACCAATGCCCATTTTACAAATTTTTTTATTTTACAAATTCAGAGAATTTTTATTTAAATTGCTGAGAAGGTTCATTCTTGCTCTGTGTCTTCCATATGTTGCATTTGGATTTTCAGGTGTATTTATTCTTGTAAAGCCAGTAGCCACCATTGTGGCCATTCACATGCAGGTTTGCATTGGATTTGGACAGATGGTAATGAAACCACGGAGCCAAGAACTGGTGAGCCATCACCTTTAATCCTAGCTTGCACCTGGCGGGCAAGTAAAAACACACACTGGGCTCCAAAACCCACTCATTCAGTGCTCACAAAGCCACTGACTTATCCGAATTTCCTAGAACCAAAGGTTTCTAGCTCACTAGACTTATTCACCTCTGTTCCCCATCTCCTTTGTCCTTTCTGCACAAACTCTGCACTAACTGGCTTCTCCTTCAGCACTCCGCCATCTTGGCTGCTTCTCCTGGCCTCCTCCATGTGGCCTTACTGTGCTCTCCAACCTGCTCTCTGCTCTAATGCTAATCCCAGGAACTGAGAGGGCAAGCTCCCAGTCTGCCCCATTTTATAGTGTAGAAATCAAAACCTTTAATCCAATATACCAAAATAGGGAAGTCTCTAATACAAAGTCACTTATCTGGGGCATGATGGGATTGCACCACCCCACACCTAAAAGGGTGGGAAAGGCTTAGTCCTAAAACCAAGCCCCAGGCTACAAGGATCCTGCCTGCCCACAGCCTGCCCCCAACACACATTAATATCACCTGGGCGACGGGTTTCCATGTGGGCAGCGCCATCTTTAACAAAGTGAGCATAATATATTTTATCTGCCCAACAATTCTCCTCTGCCTGCAGGAGTCTATTATTTGAGGTCAGACTGGATAAACTATGAATCTGTTTCTCTCGGGATCTTTGGGACAAACAGGTTTTACCTGTGGTCTTGGGCCTCCAAAGACACATCAAGTCTCAAGATGGTGGGTATAGTTCCCAGGTGTTGGGCAGATAAAATGTATTATGCTCACTTTGTTAAAGATGGAGGCCATCGCCCAGGTGATATTAATGTGTGTTGAGAATCCTTGTAGCCTGGGGCTTGGTTTTGGGATTAAGCCTTTCCCACCCTTTTTGATGTGGGATGGTGCAATCCCATCATGCCTCAGATAGGTGACTTTGTATTAGAGACTTCCCTATTTTGTATATTGGATTAAAAGTTGTGAAGCTACACTATAAAATGGGGGCAGAACGGGACTTGGCTCTTGGTTCCTGAGGTTACCATGAGAGAGAGGATAGAGTAGAGCCAGCAGCGGAAGGAGGCCACGTGGAGGAGGCCAGGAAAAGCAGCCAAGATGGCGGAGTGCTGAGCGAGATGCCAGTTTGTGTAGAGTTTGTATCTGGGATAAGGAAGGAGATGGGGAACTGAGGAGAATAAGGCTGGTGAGCTAGAAACCTTTGATTCTAGGAAACTCGGATAAGTCAGTGGCTTTGTGAGCACTGAATGTGACTGGGTTTTGGAGCCCAGTGTGTATTTTTACTTGCCCGCCGGGTGCAAGCTAGAATTAAAGACTATGGCCCATCAGTTTTTGGCTCCGTTGTTTCTTTACCGACTGTCCGAATCCAATGAGCACCTGCATGAGCCAGGTGGTGGCTATGATAGTGGGCTTGGCCGTGGCTCCTGGCTTTACACCAGGGTTAAATGTAACCTTGGCTGATGGAATTTGATAACATTACATTGGCTAAAATTTAGGTTCTGTGGTAGAGATGGTTGGTCACTTGTCCAATATCTGTTTCCTGCCTCTTCTTAGTCATCACACCCAATTTGGGAGGAGGGGTCGGTACTGCAATGTGCCCATCCTCCTGGTAGATGGGACAGGCTGAGTCCATGGTTTTGAGTCAATGGTTCATAAGTGGATGTTGTTGGGCTGTGTTTGTCCAGAGATTTCCAAACTCTTTCTTCTTCTTCCTTCCTCTGAGGTAGAACACCCTCTCTGGAGCTGGAGCACAGCCGCCGACTTGTCACCAAAAGGCAACCTCGAGAATGGAAGGCACAGACTGAGACGGCAGAGAATGAAGCCAGGCGAGGCTGGGGCTTGGATGCCTCTCCTTGCTGCCAGACCAGCTCTGGGCGGCTGCCCTCTGACTTCATTTCTCATAAAAGGAACATAAACCCTTGTTTTGTTTAAGCGAGTGGTACCCCCCCATGGTCTCTGTTATCAGCAGGAAACACAGTTCTTCCCTCCCCACCTCCCACTATCAATGGTTTGTCATGAAACTTTTGAAGTGTATAGCAAAGTTGAAAGCATTTTTCAATGAACACTAGATATGCCTCCTGCTTAGAGTCTACACTGTACATTTTATTACACATGCTTTCTTTATTATATTCTGTCCTTCTGTTTCTGCCCTTATTGTTATTTATTTATCCAGAGCCTTTTAAAGTGAGTTGTAGACATTAGTGCACTTTCCTCTGGGTACATCCACATACTTATGAAGTAGAACACAGTTTTGAACTGCTCAAGACACCTGGCCGTGTTTAAAATATAAATGTGGGAGTTACTTTCAGCAGTCTGTTCAAAATGGTCATGGGTTGTTTTTATCTGGGTATCACTTTCTCCTCGTTGTCTAGTCATCTGAGGTCCCTGCAGGGTGAGGTCCAGCCTCGGCCCTTGTTTAGGGGGTTGCTGGCAGTCTCTGGCATTTCCTGGCTTGGAGAAGCACTGCCCTGTCTCTGCCTTCATTCTCACGTGGTTTTCCCTGAGACACTTGTCTTTCTCCTGTTTCCCATGAAGACAGATGCTGGGTCAGCCCTGTGTTCTTGCTAAATGCAGCAGATGACAGAAATTTCACCTTGGTTGTCTGTTAGAAGACCCCCTCTCTTGACTTAACTCGGCTGTGACACCTTCTTTTCTGAAAAGTCTCCTCTCTGAGCTCCTTTGTTCTCTATTTTAACTACACACGAGTGAAGGACAGAAAGAACCCCAATGTCATGAGGGTGGTAGGTGCGGGAGAATGGGCTTGAGGTTCAGAAGTGTTAAGTTCTCCAGCCACCACCCTGGAATGTCAGATCATGTTATTGGCTTAAATGTTAAAGACTTTTCTCACTTAAACAAAAAGTCCTGAGGTTAGAATGTGACAGCACTCTAGGTCCTCCTTGTAGTAGTCTTTTCTGTACTGCAGATGCAGGGAAACTAAGACTGTTCTGTGACATGTCAACATTATATTCAATACAAATTTCAGCACCTATAAATTAGGTTTAACTGGGATGGGGTCAATCTGTTCATCTAAGACTGTGTTACAAGAGGAATTATACAGGAGACCGCAGGCTCTTCACAGCCAAAAAGTATAATATTTCGCCCCTTACAAAAAATGTTTCCAAATCCCCAGACTGCATTTTTTCTTTCTTTCTTTCTTTTTTTTTTTTTTTTTTTTTTTTTTCTTTTTTTTTACAGAGACAGAGAGAGAGTCAGAGAGAGGGATAGACAGACAGGAACGGAGAGATGAGAAGCATCAATCATTAGTTTTTCGTTGAGCGTTACAACACCTTAGTTGTTCATTGATTGCTTTCTCACATGTGCCTTGACTGCGGGCCTTCAGCAGACCGAGTAGCCCCTTGCTGGAGCCAGCGACCTTGGGTTGAAGCTGGTGAGCTTTTGCTCAAACCAGATGAGCCCGTGCTCAAGCTGGTGACCTCAGGGTCTCGAACCTGGGTCCTCTGCATCCCAGTCTGACGCTCTATTCACTGTGGCACTGCTCTTTTTTTTTTTTTTTTTTTGGTAATTGTTGTTACCAGTGTGGACAAAAAAGAGTCCACATACTAAACCTGACAAGCTAAGGGGAGACCTGCATGAAGGCCTTACTGTGGGAAACAGGCTGTAAGCTGGCAAGGTCATTATAGTCTAAGGCAGGGGTCCCCAAACTTTTTACACAGGGGGCCAGTTCACTGTCCCTCAGACCATTGGAGGGCCAGACTATAAAAAAACTATGAACAAATCCTTATGCACACTGCACATATCTTATTTCAAAGTAAGAAAACAAAATGGGAACAAATACAATATTTAAAATAAAGAACAAGTAAATTTAAATCAACAAGCTGACCAGTATTTCAATGGGAACTATGCTCCTGTCACTGACCACCAATGAAAGAGGTGCCCCTTCCGGAAGTGCAGCGGGGGGCCGGATAAATGGCCTCAGGGGGCCGCATGTGGCCCGCGGGGCCATAGTTTGGGGACCCCTGGTCTAAGGCTTAGTTTAAAACTAAGCCTTCCACTCTTTTAATACTAAGATCTTTTCAATACTAAGCTTTTCCCCACACCCTTGACTGTTGCATGATGTGGGGTGGTGTGCTCTTATGAGGAATTTAATTTATGCCTCAGATGAGTGGCTTTGTATCAGAGACTTCCTTATTTATATATTGGCTTAAAGGCTTTAATTGTTTACCCTATATAATAAAGCAAAGACAGGGGCTCTCGCTATCTGATCTTGCTATCAGCTTTTCAGAGGCCTCCCAATCCCGTCCTCTTTTCTTAATTCCACGCCGTTCTCCCCCAGGACCTGGAATTATTAGTCGCACTGGTTTGTGGTACCTTACAAACTCAGAGACCAAAACTAACCACATAGAATAATCTGAATTTAAACTTTCTAACTAAAAGTGAATCTTGGTGAGCAGTCAGGTCCTAGGCCAGTACCTTCCCTGACAAAGGTTAATCTCTACCCTAACTAAGCCTCTACTGACCTTTGTTTCAACAACAACATACTTTTGGAATGTCAGTGTAATTGTTTTTCCCACAGCCCTCAGGCACTGCACCAGGGCAGAGACCACAAAACACCTCATTGTTATTGCTATCCTGTTAGTTGTTGACTGTTAAATAACTATCCTTACCCACCAATGTAAAAGAAGTATCTGTCTATTCCTTTTACTTTTTATTTTTTTGGTGGCCCATCATCTTTAATCCTAGCTTGCACCTGGCGGGCAAGTAAAAACACACACTGGGCTCCAAAACCCACTCACATTCAGTGCTCACAAAGCTACTGACTTATCTGAGTTTCCTAGAATCAAAGGTTTCTAGCTCACCAGCCTTATTCACCTCTGTTCCTCATCTCCTTCCTTCTCCCTGCACAAACTCTGCACAAACTGGCTTCTCACTCAACACTCCACCATCTTGGCTGCTTCTCCTGGCCTCCTCCATGTGGCCTTTCTTTGCTCTCTGCTGTCTCCTCTAATGCTAATCTCAGGAACTAAGAGCTCCTTTTACTTTTTATCCAATGTCAGAGCTTTCCTCATTTGCTTTCTCCTGCCTCTCAAATCTCTCACCTACAGATGTCAAGCAACCCCTTAAGCCCCCACATTTGACTGTGATGTGTAAAATAAGGTGCAAACTTCCCATTCTCTGGAGCATTTTGTCCATTGTCAATGAAGGAGTGTTTAAACCTGTAGGGAATTATTATGACTTTATTTGAGCCAAAATAGAAAATAATAGCTGGTAAGTGGAAAGTCAGCAGACTGAGAAAATGTACCACATATGCACTGTGTTCTCTGGCTTGCTACTAAACTCTGTGGTCCCCTGCTCTTCCCTGGGGCACACACTGTCGGCCCACTGGTAATAATCAGATATGACCAATGACATTGTAACAATGACATCACTCCTGTATTTACCAAGCCCATGTCAGAGACTGTATATGTGATGGTCTGGTAGGGAATTGAGGAGGCCTGGGGAAGGTGGTGATGGGTTTACTGAGTGAGAGGAGAAAGCCCTTTCTTTCCTCAGGAGGTGGCACTCTAGTGCCCGCAGGACAATGGCATCGAACAAAGGTTTCCTAATCTGCCAGTAGGTGGTCTGGTTGGGTCCAACCCTCCTACACCCACTCGATGTTCCTTTCCTGTGCCCCACAGATCCAAGTCAGGCCACTGTGTACATTTGTTCTAGAATAATCTTCCCAAGGCACATTTCTCTCTCTCTCTCTCTCTCTCTCTCTCTCTCTCTCTCTCTCTTTTTCTTCCTCTTTTTTTGTGACAGAGACACAGAGAGAAACAGAGGGACAGATAGGGACTGACAGACAGGAAATGTGAGAGATGAGAAGCATCAATTCTTTGTTGTGGCTCCTTAGTTGTTCTTTGATTCCTTTCTCATATGTGCCTTGACCTGGGGCTACAGCAGAGCAAGTGACCCTTTGCTCAAGCCAGTGACCCTGTGCTCAAGCTGGTGAGCCTTGCTCAAACCAGATAAGCTCACACTCAAGTGGCGACCTTGGGGTTTCGAACCTGGGTCCTCTGCATCCCAGTCCGATGCTTTATCCACTGCACCACCATCTGTTCAGGTCCAAGGCACATTTCTTAATATTTACTGCATGAGCCTAAATGTTTTCTCTGGAGGCCTCTCATCCCCTTCTAACTCACTTCTCAATCTGACACTGCAGTTAGCACACTAGCAGTGTCCCCACCAGCAATTACTCCAGGACTGGGACTCTGTCCCCACGCCATTCCCTTCACCTGAATTGTTCCCTCACACCTGCTCCTGCAAGAACACCTCCAGATGTTCCCAGCCTGCAGAGCTCTCAGCTTCTCCTGACAGCCAGCAAGGCATGCCAACCTGGGTCCCACCACTGCAGGAAACTCGCTTCTGCCAACAATCAGAATGAGCAAGAAGCAGACTCTTCCCTGGATCCCCCAGAAAGGAACCCAGCCTGCAGACCCCCTGATTCTAGCTCAGCAGGAGCCCTGTTAGACTTCTAACCTAAAGAAATATAAGGTAGCCCTGGCCGGTTAGCTCAGCGGTAGAGCATCGGCCTGGCATGCGGGGGACCCAGGTTCGATTCCCGGCCAGGGCACATAGGAGAAGCGCCCATTTGCTTCTCCACCCCCACCCCCTCCTTCCTCTCTGTCTCTCTCTTCCCCTCCTGCAGCCAAGGCTCCATTGGAGCAAAGATGGCCCGGGTGCTGGGGATGGCTCCTTGGCCTCTGCCCCAGGCGCTAGAGTGGCTCTGGTCGCGGCAGAGCGACACCCCGGAGGGGCAGAGCATCGCCCCTGGTGGGTGTGCCGGGTGGATCCCAGTCGGGCACATGTGGGAGTCTGTCTGACTGTCTCTCCCCATTTCCAGCTTCAGAAAAATACAAAAAAAAAAAAAAAAGAAATATAAGGTAATACATTTGTGCTGTATTAGCCATCAAATTTGTGATTATTTATTACAGCAGCAGCAATACAATACTAACACAGTAAGGATTGTGTGAAAATGTTGCAAGGAGGAAAACTGTGAAACTGTGGTGAGTAAATTGTGGGAGCTGAAAATATAGAAGTAGCTCAGTTGAAGCGTGAAGAATACTAACAAACTTCTTCAACAAATATAACTTCACAGCCACATGCCCAGTGGAGGGAATAGAATGGGAAATGATCCTGTGATGAGGAGGAAGAGTGCCTTCTCCCCAGGACCCACCAGTTAAAAGGAATGTTAGGAACCTAGCTGGGTAGATCAATTGTTTACAACATTGTCCCAATATGCCAAGGTTGATACCCCCAAGACATGGGTTTGGGGAAAGCATAAGTGGAACAAATCTCTCTCTCCATTCCTCTCTCTTCTCTCTCTCTGAAATCAATAATAAGATGAAACTTAAAAAATAAAAGGAACCTTTGGTAACATCAGTGGTGGAATGTCTTTTTCCTTGATATGGATTCCTCAACGTGATAAAAAATTTCACTAAACGTCAACTAGCACCCTTCTGTCCTTCAAATTCAGGATGCTTCATCTTTGTAATCACAGGTCACATTGCTGGTCACTGAGAATGCATTCTCTGGATGAAGACATCCTGCAGAGCTAGCCAGTGAAGGGGTGGACCATGGCTCTGACAGTCGCCCTTGAAGGATCCCAGTAGGGTGTGGCATTCATAGTCACCTACAGTGACCTCTACCCTTGGTGCCCTGGGAAGGAAACCTCAGGGCTTCACAGGACCCTGCCCAGCAAGAACAATTGGCTGCGAAGGAACAGACTATAGGGAGAGGGCAGAGGTCAAGCATCTCCCAGCAACACTACTTTCTGCGTGATTTATATATGTCACTTAAAATGAGGATTAGTGAGTGAAATTCCCGTGAAGCATTCAGCACCACACTCACTACATTCTAAGTTGTCTATAAATACTAACTATGGTTGTTAGAAGTTGGCTGAGTCACCTTTGGAAAGTTACCTCACCTCCTGCACCCTAGTCTCCTCCGTCATGTGGAAAAACTGAATTAACTCAGTGTCGTTTCAGTAAGTACTTTATTGTTGTGATATTTTGCTGTTAGAGTCTCAGCTCCAGGCTGGTCAGGGAGGGCAGAGTTATTTCAGCCCGAGGGTCCTCATTTGCATCAGCTGAGCCAGAGACACTGGGGTCTTCAGGGAGGGTCAGTCACTTGGTCAAACACAAGCGAACTCCTCACTTATTACTGCGCTGGGCAAATGGTCAAGGGAGTGGGCCCCAATGCAGAAATCTTAAAGAAAGGCCACACAGGTCCAGAGAAGGAGGTGTGCAGGAAGGTGCAGATGTGCGATCCATCGATGGCATTGTAGAAGGAGACCTCCCCTGACTCATAGTCCAGGAAAACCCCCACTCTTTCAGGAGCTTTGACAACTGTCAGTTTGGTCCCGAGGTCTGTGAGAGCCTGGTAGACATATCCATCACATAGCTCCATTGTCCAGAATCCACTCTCAGGTTTTATTATAACCCAACGTTTTCTCTCCACATTCTCCCTACACACCCCAACTTGCCAATGTTTCCTGTCCCCCACCTCCACCTCCCAGAAATGTCTCCCCGACGTGAAGCTCTCAGAGCCCAGCACACTGCAATGCCAGGAAAATCTTTTGGGGTTGTCTGGCATTAACTGGCATGTGACTGCCCGCTGTAGTCTCCTCTGGTCTTCAGAAATGCGGAGGGTGGGGTGCACGGTGTCCGGATCCAGGAGCACATCCGCTGCAGGGGGTTCGGTGGGGTGGTGTCAGTCATGGCAGCCGGACCCCAGAGCCTCAACCCTCATGGCCTGGGTCTGGCTGAGGAGGCCCGAGAACAGAGCCCGGGGTCCCCAGCCGGCCCTGAATGCTGCCCTCAGCAATGCCCTGAGAAAGCAGGGGTCTTGTGTTCAGTGAAGAAGGGGGCGGAGGGGGTGGGGGGAAGGGCGGGATCCATGCAGTCTGCCATCTGGGCTGGCGCCTTCCTTCTGCCTTTTCCGGTTCCCTCCCTACAGAGGCGGATATAACAGCGGTGCACCCGGAACGCACCCTGGGCCCGACTTCCGACTTCTGAAGGGCCCGGCAAAACCCCAATTTCTACGCTGCATACTATACACATCCTGCGCTGCATAGACCCACCTGGTGCCCAGGGCCTCAACCGACCTTAATCCGCCTCCGCCTCCCCCACAGGACTGTGCCCACCTGTGCTGCAGAGTATCAGGGACTCACACTTCAGCCCTCGCTCCCTTCTGAGCTGGGTGACTTCCTTTCTGCAAAGACTCTTGTTTACAGACACAAGCTACATACTAGCTTGAGTCTCAATTTCATGTTTGTAAAACGAGAGTAAAAATACTAAACTCTAGGGTAGAATGAAACAAACTGTGGTATATTTAGCGCAAGGCCGGGTATGTAGGAAGGGCCTGTTGTGATAATAGATTTATGTCTCTTCTGTGCTTGGGGCCACCCAGGGGCTCTGTGAACTCTCCTGCCTTCCCCTCACTTGTACCCACCCTCTCAGCCCCAGGAATCAGTCCTCTGTGGACAGCATCCCTGGGCTCCCTTGCTTCTGCTTACCTGCTGGGTTTGGCCAAGGGGAGGGACCAGCTGAGACAGGAAGGAGAAAGGAAAGAGGCCCAGCACTGACTCCCCCACTTCCTCCACTGGAGATGCTCTGACAGAGCCTGACTCCTCTCAGGCAGCCTCTCCCTGAGCTCCAGCTTCCTCTGGGCTCCAGTGACTGCTCCCTGTCCCTCCCCCTTCAGCCTAGGGGTGGTGACAGCTCCCACTGTGGGAGCCCTGGGGCACCATTCATCCTTGCTGGTTTCCTTTAATGCCACCCCTGCCTCTGGAAGTAGTTCCTTCTCTATCCCTCCTTCATCACTGTGCAGATGTGGCTGTGAACACAACCAACTCCATCTCTGTGTCACTGATATTCTTCATCTTTTCATGCTGTGACCTCTGACCAACCTCACTGTCCTCAGCAAGCACACCAAAGCCTGCTAGATGTTGATTATGTGTTTTCCTTAAATACGGTCCTAAACCTTTTTGTGAGTAACAGAATTACATGACAACAGAGTTCAATACCAAACTAGTGATAGTGTCAATTTAAAAAAAAAACCATCCATAACTCAATTGCCAGGACATATGGCCTGGTGCTACCACATTCCCTGTCTTTGTCCTGTCAATCATTAGTACCTGAATTATACTCCAAAAAAAGTGCTGTATCAAGTCTGTTACTGGTGAATAATCTGTGCAGATTACTGGGTTATCTGTCCACTGTGACCCTACACCCCTGTGAGTAAATTACATTGTTGTTAGGCCTTAAGATACTTTCTCATTACTGTCAGACAAACACCTATTTTGAACAGGCTATCTCTTTTCTGTGGGTGTTTTTGACAATATGCATTCATTAAATTACTTAGTCTATACCTCAGCCTTCACATAGTAGGAATTACCACCATCATCTAAAGTGAGGAGACTAAAGCTCAGAAACATTGTGTAACCTGAGGACACACAGGGGCAGGAGGGGTGGACACTGGGGCAGGTCCCATCCTGACTCTCCTGCAGCCCCTTCCCCAGCTGCACCCCTCACTCCTCTTCCTTCCCACAAGGACCTGTGGAGCCCAGGACAGGACTTGTCTCTGGTTCTCTGGGCTCTCGACGGAAGGTGGACACACCTTTGAGACCAGGACCTCAAGTCAACCACCCAGAACCTGACCAGTCAAGAGTTAGAGAAGAAAATGTGAGCAGGTCCCCTCAGTCGTTGTCCTAGGGAACATACAGTGACTCACTCACCAGGTTGGAAGAGGGCCGTCTTCCAGTCTGAAAGGAAGGAGACACAGACAAAGAAAGGTCATCATTTCTGTTCTTCCCCCACCATCCCCCTCACTAAGCCTCTTCTCCCTCCTCTCCTCAGTCTCTTCCAACATCCGGTTTCCTGCATCTACAGCTCTGTGGATCAGGCATGTAACCTCTCTGCACGTTGGGTTTTTTTCCATCACACTGGAGCTGCAGGCAACATGGCCGTGCTGAGCCCAGGTGTGCAGGCATTTGTGTCAACAGGGTGAGGGAACACTGTATGTGGAAGGCCCTCTCTGAGTGTCCAGGAAGGTGGGGTGGGCCTCTGAGCTGGATCTGATCATTACTCACCAGCAGAGAGAGGGTTTAAATGCTTTGTACACAGAGAGCATCAGAGTCACTCACCAGTGTAGGCCTGAGACTTCTCCCCACCTGCAAGGGGAGACAGCAGAGGGTCACCTGACCTGCCATTTCCAGGTCCTTTTCTTTCTTTTCCTCTTGCACCCATCTGATTTCTTTTTCTTCCTGCCTCTCCCTCTGCCAGTTCAGTTCTCTGCTCCCCCCTCTTTAAATCAACTGCATCTAGTGACCCTGCAGGCACCCTGCACGAGCTGTCCCAGCTGTCACTGCAGATCTGTGTGTACCTGTCTGCACAGCAGTCACCCTTGTCTGCGCCTTCACTTTCCAAAGTTTCCATTACCTTCAACAGCAGTCAAAAAATATCAAGTGGGAACTTTCAGAAAGAAACAATTCATAAGATCTAAATAACACCATCTGTGTAGCATGATGACATCTCGTGCTGTGGGCTCCGATCTGAAATCTGCCATTTTGCAAACCAACCCTCGGTCTGGCTAGTCCACCCTGTGCGCCTCCTACCCCTTTAGCAACGTCAGAGCCATCTCCATGACCAGACCGACGAGGCAGTAGCACAGTGTTTGTGCTCAATTCACCGTTATTGTACTTAATAATGGCCCCAAAGCATAAGAGTCGTGATGCTGGTAAGGTGCATGTGCCAAGAAGCATTGCTATAGGGAAAAGGCAAAGGCCTACTGTGCACAGCGGCTGCCACTCTCCGTGGTTTCAGGAACCCACTGGGCTTCTTGGAACGCATCCCCCTTGGAGGAGGGGTGACGACCTTACTCCTGTCCCTGGACATACCTGGGAGTAGGCTCACCCTGTGCATACGTACATGTGTGTGTATATGTGCTAGAATCCGTCTATCTCAATCTGTATTATTTCCTGCCGATTTTTGAAAAGAATTAAACAACTTTTTCAGATACTCTTTGTTTAGCAGTTATGATTAATTTGTGAAAACTAACAATGTAGCTACTCCTCTCTCTCTCTCTCTCTCTCTCTCTCTCTTTAGTGAGACAGATTATGAGATGTACTGTGAGACAGACTCCTGCATGCCTTCTCGACTGGGATCCACCTGGGATCCACCCAGCAACCCCCCTGTGAGGCAGAAGCTGCAATCAACTGAGCTATCCTCAGCGCCTGAGGCCAGCGCTCGAACCAATCAAGACACCAGCTGCAGGAGGGAAAGAGGGAGAGAAGGAAGACAGGGAGGGGCAGAGAGGGAGATGGTTGCTTTTCATGTGCGCCCTGAGCGGGGAATCCAACCCTGGACGTCTGCTAGCTGCGTGAAACCACTGGCCAGGACACCACTCTTCTTAAGAGACACTTCTCTGTCCTCTGGTTTCTTCTCAGCAGACTACAGACTGTGTAAAGCCACCAGGGAGGGGAGGACCTCACACACTGAGTCCACCTCCCCCGCCCCTGTCCTTTCCTGTGTCCCCTGGATGTCCCGGTGCGAGCGGCCCCTGGTGGAGACCGAAGCCCCTTCTCCATTGAGAAAACCCCTGCCCGTCTCCCCCATCAGCGTCCTTATCTCCCCCACCCCCGGGCGGTTAGGGGTGAGGGAAGGGCTGTATCATATCCCAGCACAGAGTCTGAGACGAGGGACCGGGACACTCACCCGCCAGGTACTGGATCCTTCTCCACTCTGCGGGGAACAAATGAGGAGTCGGTGACGCGAGTGACGCAGGGACCCCGGGACACGTGGGGCCGGAACCTGTACTTACTGAGTTCGCGCTGCAGCTCCTCTGGAAATAAGCAGAAAAAAGTCCCATCACGGGGATGGAGGGGGGACGGGCGCGGTGGGGGCGCGGGCTGGGGCGGGGCGGTCGCGCTCCTGCAGCCGGGACTCACCTTTGGCGCTTCGCTCCCGCTCCTTCTCCTTGGACAGGGTCTTGCTTTTTTTCTGCTGTCGCCAGAGGAAGAACCCCGCCGCCGCCAGGAGCCCCAGCAGAGCCGGTAGAGTCACCGCTAAGGCCACCACCCAGGGCCACGCGCTCCAGAAGAGGGGACCTGAGCAGGGATAGTGTCAGCCACTGTCCTGGCGGTCGCGGGGTGTTTCGGCACAGAAAGTGATCGCTCTCTTCCCAAAGTGCCCAGACTCTCACTGTCGCATGACACTATTGCCTTGAAGTGTCTGCCTCTCACATGGGAATAGTCTGAATATCAAAAACTATGTATCAAGTCTCCTCTCCACTCCCTCCACCCTCTACACCATTAATTACTTCTCATTAGTCAGCTTTACACGTGATTAAGCACCTGAACTTGCAGCTGGAGGGCCTCGGTGCAAAATCTGGGTCATCTGCCTGACTAGCATGTGACCTGGAACCAATGCCTTCACCATTCTGTTCCGGGTGTCCCAACAGGTAAAAGGGTTATATGAATGCTTGTAAAGTGCCAGACACATAGCGAGTGCCATGCAAGTGATCATTACATTTTAAAAGTAGAAATATAATCTTGTTTTCTTTTGTTTGCACCAAAGTCGGCACTCTGCACCAGCTGGTCTGGCGCTTGCTCTCTCTGTCCGGTGTCTGGGGGCCGTCCATGTCAGCACAGAGAGATGTCTGCCTTTCCTCTCACAGTGTAACCCTCCACTGCGTACAAGTCCCTCACTTGAGGGCACAGCACACTCCCGAACTTTGTATTATTATAACTAATGGTGTGAGAAATTACGTTTTACTATGGTCATTTCAGATAAATGCAATCTGATCTGTCAGATTAATTTCCAGAACTGGAATTTTGGATCAATACATAAATACATACTTTGGATAAAGATTAATGTATTGTTCTCAATAGAAGTATAGCCAAGATATACCAAAAAAAAAAAAATCAAATTATAACAAGAAGCGTCTAAAAGTGACTGTCTCCTCACAATCCTGCCATCAGAATGTATTGTAAACCACCTTGTTTTGTTTTGCTTTCTTGCCCATCTCTCAAGTGGAAAACGTCACAACTTAGGGAGATTGGACATCCTTTCAGGATATAATTCCTTGCTGTGAATTGACAATTCATGTTTTTTGCTTATTTTTCTACTAGGTTCTTTTATATTTTAAGAAGATTAGCACTTTCTCTAGGATATAGGTTGTAAATATTTTCTCTCCATATTGCTGTATTTTTGCTAATCTTCACTATTTGCCCACAATTCCCATTGTCTGTCACAGTCTGTGGCATGCACAAAAAGCTCAGAAGATGGACCCTGGCTGTTTGGCTCAGTGGTAGAGCGTCGGCCTGGCGTGCAGAAGTCCCGGGTTCGATTCCTGGCCAGGGCACATAGGAGAAGCGCCCATTTGCTTCTCCACCCCTCCCACTCTTCTTCCTCTCTGTCTCTCTCTTCCCCTCCCGCAGCCGAGGCTCCATTGGAGCAAAGATGGCCCGGGCGCTGGGGATGGCTCCTTGGCCTCTGCCCTGGTGGGCGAGCTGGGTGGTTCCCGGTCGGGCGCATGCGGGAGTCTGACTGTCTCTCCCCGTTTCCAGCTTCCGAAAAAAAAAAAAAAAGCTCAGAAGATGTCTGTGATATAAACAGCTTTATGGGGGAAAGAAGCACCCAGGTCCCTGCTCTGTGCCTTACGTCCACTGCAAAGACTCGTGTCAGCAGCAGAGAGTCATCGCTGCCCCCAGGGGCCACAGCTAAGCACAGGTAGCGGCAGGGCACTCACCTGCAATGGAAACCCTGGCTGTCCTTTCCTGGCTGAGCAGGGGGTTTCTGAAGATACAGGAGATCCCCCTCCCAGAGTCGCTTTCCACGGTCACAGATGCTGTGGCTGCGTACAGACCCAGGCTGTCTGCAGTCACAGGTGCTGCCACAGAGGACAAGTTCTGTCCTCTGTCATCTCTCCACTCGATGTGGGGCTGCGGATACCAGCCTGCAGACGTGCACTCCAGACTGATCCCTCCACTCTCATAACCTTTCATTTCAATGAGGAGATCAGAGCCCAGCGCTGTGGAAGGAAAAGTGAGCTTGAATTACGGGGAGTCCTCTGTGCTGGTGAGGGTCTCCTCGGTAATGGAGGGCACACTCACACCAGAGAACTCCAACCGGGTTCCACTGAGGAGATGTTTACAGACGTGTGCTGTGCAGGAGGGACTGTTCCATGATGTGACCACTGTCTGAACATCACTGGACCCTTGTGCTGGATTTAGCTAGATATTAGCCAAAACAGAGATTGCTTCCCCTGGGTCCCCTTAGAGACCACTGAACCCTTTCCCCTTCCCCATGCCCCAGACAAGCCAGTTCCCGAAAGAAGTCCTCATCCTGTGCTAGGTAATCATGTAAGTATTTTCCCCTTGCTGGGTGTTTTCCCAGTATGCCTCTCTACCCTTCTCTGTCCTGTAGAAGCCTTTGCCTTTGCCATGTGGTGGGGAGGGCATGCACCTTGTCTTGCCTCTGTCCTAGTTGTGCATTGTATGTAAATCCACATGGTAAACTCTTAATGTAGTTAATGCTAGAGTAGCCAACCATTTTTTCACATCTCTGGACCCAGGAAATTTTTATAACGTGGTTGTAGAGAAGGGAAAATAACTACATGAGAGAGAACTGACCTAAGGCAGGTACAATGGAGCTGTAACCACTGTCCCTAAACCTTTAAACCCCAGGTGAGGTGGATGGCAGCCATGTGAAGACCTGAGAGAACAGAGCCGTACAGGGAAGGCTTTCTTGAGAGGAACTGTGGTCTTCAGGAAAGGACTGTAGATGGTTGAGGAGATTCTCAATGATAGAGCTAGGACTTCCCGCACCACGTTTTGTCCTCTCCTAGGCTCCCCAATGACCAGCCCCAGCAGAAGCCACAAGGTTAGGTTGTGTCCCGAGATTGAAAAATGAAGCCCTGACGTCTGAACAGGAGATAGTTCATCAAAAGCAGCATCAGACAAGAGCACTTTGTCACTGTGATGAATTAGGAGAAGATCGGGACACTCAACAATCTGGGAACAGAGAAAAACAGACCAGTGTCCAGACCACAGCAGCAACCAAACCTCCCCTGTCTGGACTGTGAGTGACCCGTTTCACCCCTGCACCATCCTGATCGCATCCAATCCAGAGCAAAGCCTTATATAAAGCCTCCCGATATCCCCTAACAGTCCAAGTGTTATGCTAAGGCTTCCTGACATCACCTGAGACAGCCATGGTTTCCACATGAGTGTGCTCTCTCTCAGAGCAGTAAGTAACTAACACCATTCGTTCAACTACAAGTTGGAGGACATGGGCAGCCCAGGTGATGTCCACGCAGGTCAGTCTCCTGGGCCCACAGCTCGTGCACCTGGAGAAACCATGGCCACTGCCTGGAACTCAGCGGAACCCAAATATCTGTGACTCCCACTGAGGGAGGTTTTTCCACTGTTTTTATCCCTGATTACCACGTCCTTGCTGAGGCCCTGGTGGCCGCCATGAGGAAGTTCCTCACCTGACACAGAATAGATTTTCCCTGAAGGACAACCTCTGTCTGTCAAGGTCCTCAGAGAGGCAGAGTTGGAAGCCAGAGGAAACAGGAGCTGGTGAGTAGCCAGGAGTGCTCTGAGGTGGGTGTGGAGACCGTGCCCCAGGCCCCACAGAAGAACAAGAACAGACCCGAGGCTCACCTGCAACCTTCAGCTCCACTTGGGCTTTGTCATAGAAGTCTCCATTTTGAAAATAACACTGGTAGTTTCCGCTGTCAGAGAGAGTGATGTTGTGAATCCGGAGAGCCGCCTTCCCCTCAGTGATGTCCTCTTTTAAAATCGAAGTTCTCCCTAGATACTCTGCTACCTGTGTCTCTTCCTTCCCATGTGCATACGTGACCACCACCTGCCAGGGGCTGGGTCGCACCCACATCAGCTCCATGTCCTCAGCGTTCATCTTTGGGGACAGGTGACAGGGAAGCTCAGCATCTTCACCCACCACGGCCAGGATGGGGTCAACAGGTCCAACCACAGTAAACTGAGCTGCTCAAAAGAAGGGGGTGCTTCATCAGTGAAAGTGGGGGCCAGAGGGTAAGGAGGTGTCCAAGGCAAGGAGCATGAATTAAAAGGCACCTGGAAGGGCCCTCAATCCCAGCAGGAGTACCATCTGCATGGACCTTCCTGGGATGGGGAAAGTCCCAGGTTCTGACTTGACACTGTAGGTCACTGTTCCAGAGACACACTCAGAACCGGTCCTACCTGAACAGGTGGTGAGCAGCTGGACCAAGACGAAACAGACAGGGAGGTCAGGCAGGTGGAAGGCCAAGGACCTCTCCATTTTTACCTGTTGTGTAGACAGAGAGAGACCAAAAGGAGATGGGTAGAAATGACGATCTGGAAAATCATGGAGAATTCCCCACGGACACGTCTGCCTCCCCCTTCCCAGACCAACTCGGGTGCAAGTAGATCACTGGTGACCAGAGAGCCTCTTCCGCAAACGTCTGCTTCTGAGTCTCTTAACTTTCATTCCAACATGGTACACATTCCTAAAATATGTAACGATAAATGAACGCCCCTGAACCGTAGCCATCAGGAAACCCTGGGCTCTACCCTGAGGACGTGGACAGAAGCCTTCACTTACCCACAATTCCCTGGGACAGCCAGCTCCCGCCTCCCCCATCACACTCTGAGGAGCACAGGACCCTCCTCCCTGAGTCCCGGATTCACTGGAGTCCCACAGTCTATGCTCAGCACACCAGCCAGAGGTTCCTGACTCACTTCCCCTCCCTCCTCCACTCACCCCTTTGGGGGGCTCCCCTACACTCAGAGCAGGAGCTGAAGTCCTCTGGACCCTTTATTTTTATAATCATCTGAATGTTTTAAAATTTAAAAGTTTTCAGAGTGGAGAATATATTTTCACTTATTTTGAGGAGATTTACTGTTTTTATTCCTGAGTATGGACCATTCTATAAATAAATAAATAAATAAATAAAATTAAGAAAACTGAAATAACATATAATGATAATTATATACTTTGTTTCATATGACCATCAATACTTTGGGTATATTCTGGCCACATACATATAACAAATGCCTTGTAATATATTTTATCCCTTGACCTACAAATTCCAGTTGCAGGAATTACTCTTAAATAAAATGCCTGGTATTAATCTCAAAATTTACGTTTAAATTTCATCAAAATAAGCTTACCATAGCAAAATGTAGACACAGTTTAAAAACCTAAATTGGGTCCTATTTTGTTAAAATTATAAATAAGAACTCTTTGCTAAAAACATGATTCCTAAACTTACAGCTAACATAATCTCAATGGTAAAAAGCTGACAGCTTTTCCTCTAAGATTAGGAATAAGAAAAGAATGCCCACCATCACCACTTCTGTTCAAAACAATATCAGAACTCTTAACACCAGCAATCAGATGAGACACAGGAATAAAAAAACAGACAATGCATAGAGAGAGAAGTAAAGCTGTCATCATTTGCAGATGACATCACACAATATATAAAAAAGCCTGAGTACTCCACCAAAAAACTATTGCATCTAATAAATGAATCCATTAACATGGCAGGATACAAAATTAGAAACCTGTTGCATTTCCATACAGCAATGATGAATAATCAGGAGTTTTAAAAATTTCATCAAAAAGCATAAAATACCTAGGAATAAATTTAACCAGAAGTGAAAGACCTGTTCTTTGAAAACTAAGGCAATGAAGAAAGAGATCAAAGAGGATGCAAATAAATGGAAGGATATACTGTGCTTATGGGTTGGAAAAATTAATGTTGTTAAAATGTCTCTACTGCCTAAAGCAAGATACGGATTCAATGTTACCCCCATTGAAATACCAACAGCCTTCATCCCGAAAGTAGAACAATTAATGGTAAAATTTATATGAACCCGCACCCCAAAAAAGAAACAAAACAAGAAAAAGCTAAATAGCCAAAGAAATCTTGAGGAAAACAATAGTTAAAATTTTTAAAAAATAATAAAAAAAGGAAAGAGAAAAAGTCGAAAAAAGTGGAGGTATCATCTTTCCTGATACGAAAAGGCTACACTAAGAAAAACAGCGTGGTGCTGGCATAAAAACAGACACACACTTCAATGAGACCAAGTAAAAAGTCCAGAAATAAATCTGCAATATGTGGCCAATTAATCAATGACAAAGGAAGAAAGAGTATGCAATGGGTTAAAGACAGTTTCTTCAAAACAATGGTGGGAAGACTGGACAGGCACACGCAAAAGACTGTAACTGGATCACTTTCTCACACCATATACAAGAATGAATGCAAAATGGGTTAAAGATTTTACTTAATACTGAAACTGTAAAACTAGAAGGAAACAGAAGCAATGGTCTCTCTGAGATCGCTCTTAGTAATATCTTTTTGGATATGTGTCCTTGGGCAAGGGCAAAAAAAAACAACAACAACAAAAAACAAATAGGACCAAATCAAACTAAAATGCTTGTGCAAAATAAAAAGACAATCTACTGAATAAATAAACCATCCAGCAAGAGGTAAATATTGGTAATTTGTAAGAAACTCATGCAACTTAATATAAAAACACCAACAATGTGATTTTAAAAATGGGCAGAGGCCTGAACAAGCATTTCTCCAAAGAGGAGGTGCGGAGACCAACAGACAATGAACTGAAAACCTCTCTGTGGTCAGACAATGTGCTGTTTATCCATTCTTCATGTTGGTCCAGATTTTCCTATATTACAAAATAACTCTGTAATGAACATATTTACATATAGATCTTTAAGACACATACCTCTCTTAGAATCCCTTGGAATACATTCCCAGAGAACAGCAGGAGAGACTGTAAGAGGACTTTGCTCTTTTCTTCTTTTCTTTTCTTTTCTTTTCTTTTCTTTTCTTTTCTTTTCTTTTCTTTTCTTTTCTTTTCTTTTCTTCTCTTCTCTTCTCTTCTCTTCTCTTTTTTTTCCTTCTTTCTTCCTTCCTTCCTTTCTTCTTTTCCAACTGACAGGAGGGGAGACAAAGAGACAGACTCTCACATATGCCCTGGTCGGGATTCACCCAGCAACAGCCTGTCTGTGGCCAATGGTCTGCTCATCTGGGAACATGCTCACAATCGAGCTATTTTTAGTGTTTGAGGTGGAGGCCCCAGGGACCCATCCTCAGTGCCCAGGGTGGATGCTCTCAAACTAGTCAAACCATGGCTGCAGGAGGGGGAGAGAGAGAAAGAGAGAGAGAGTGGGGAGGGGGAGGGGTGGAGAAGCAACCTGTCACTTCTCCTGTGAGTCCAGACCAGGAACTTAATCCCGGATATTCACACGCCAAGCCAACGCTTTATCATTCAGCAAACCGGCCAGAGCTCAGCTCCTTTCTGACCACAGGAAGTTCCTAGGAACGTGCAAGCTGTGAAGCTCCCTCATTCCGGTTGTCTCCCTCCCACAGATTTCCCAATGCAGGCACAGCCTTGCCCTGCCTCTGTGGACACACCTGTGCCTTCACCTGCCTGTTCACAGCACCACACTCCTCCTCTGGGTGAGGAATGTCCTGCAGGCTCACCAGCTTCTCAGCCTCTCCCCGAAGGGTCCCTGGAGCCCTGCTTTTACCAAGTCCCCCTACTTACCCTTGGCACCCCCAGATGAAAGTCACAGAACAAAGACTCTCAGTAGTTCTCCATTATATTTCAGTTTCTGATCTGGAAGAAAGGGTGAGGGGGAAAGGAAAGCTTGCTCAGGAGGAGAAACAGTGCAAAGTCCCCATTTGAAAGTACTTGTTTTCTGATTGGCTTAGAATTCTGCGTCTCATAGGTCGCTGGGCAGAAACCAGTGGGCAAGGTCAGCATGAACAGGGACGCTGTATTGGGTGGTACCAGTGAAGACCAGCTCCAGCCCTTATTCCCACACTCTGTGTCTTCCTGTGTGTTTACCTGTTTGAATCACTCCTGGGCATATATGTGGGTGATCAGCATTTCATTATACACCCCTACTTTATGTCTTTTACATCATAATGCCTTTATCAGCCAAACTAAGTAGATAAATGAACAGATGGTATCTATGAGGATAGGAAGGTGTTTGCTGATATCTCTTATAGCAGAGCCCCGTGAAAGTATGAACAGAAAGAAACCAGACCCACCCACCTTCTGTGCTACCTCTGAAATTTAGGTCTCAGGTCAAAAACCCCAATATTACAATTTTTTTTTTTTTTTTGCATTTTTCGGAAGCTGGAAATGGGGAGGCAGTCAGATAGACTCCCGCATGCACCCGACCGGGAGCCACCCGGCACGCCCAGCAGGGGGCGATGCTCTGCCTATCTGGGGCGCTACTCTGGTGCAACCAGAGCCATTCTAGCACCTGAGGCAGAGGCCATGGAGCCATCATCAGTGCCTGGGCCAACTTTGCTCCAATGGAGCCTTGGCTGCGGGAGGGGAAGAGAGAGACAGAGAGGAAGGAGAGGGGAAGGGGTGGAGAAGCAGATGGGCGCTTCTCCTGTGTGCCCTGGCCGGGAATCGAACCCGGGACTCCTGCATGCCAGGTCGACGCTCTACCACTGAGCCAACCAGCCAGGGCCTCCAAATATTACAATTTTTATGTGTTCCGAGGCAGTGCTGCCAAGGACCTATGGGCACACTTGATATTTCTCAAAGAATTTTTATTTGGAGCGCTGCTGGGAAGGTTCATTCATGCTCTGTGTCTTCTGTCTGCTGCCTTTGCATTTTCAGGTGTATTTACTCTCCTCTGTCAGCAGGAGTCAGTGTTCCCTGAGTTTAGACTGGATAGTCTGTGAATGGGTTTCTGTTAGTGGTCTTTGGGACAGACAGGGTCTCCAGGTGGAGACTCTAGGGCATCCTAAGCCTCTTTAATTTGGTCTCAGGTGGCAAGTATAGCTCTCAGGACTTTCATGTGACTTTGGCTGATGGAATTTGACGTATCAGATTGAGTTTAGTCTCTATGTTAGAGGTGTCAGGTCAGCTGTGCAATATCTGTTCCCCACTTCTTATTCCTCATCAAACCCAGTTTGGGAGGGTGGAGGGTTCTGCAGTGTGTCCATTCCCCTTGTTGATGGGAGAGGCCGAGGGACTAAGTGTGAGCCAGTGGTTTGTAGGTGGAAGTTGTTAGGTTGTGTTTGTCCAGAGCCTTCCAATACTTCCCACTGCTTCCTTTCTCTAGGGTAGAGCACCACCTCTGGAGCTGGAGCACAGCAGCCGTCTTGTCACCAAGAGGCAACCTCAAGAATGGAAGCCACAGACTGACACAGCAGAGAATGAAGTCAGACAACGTGCAACACAGAGCAAATTTTACTTCTATCAGCACTCCCCAAATCTCTAACACAGCCCAAATATTATAACAATCTTGCTAATACTGTCTATATAGATATCATACTTTAGGTTGTATAGTTCCCAAGATTGTGGGACATCTTGGATTTCTGCTTATTATAAATAGTGCACTTTACATATCAGTTTTTCCCCACATCTTTGATAATTTCTGAATATACTTATTTTATTTGAAACTTTTAAAATTTTTATTGATTTTATAGGGAGAGAAAGAGAGTGAGAGAGAGAGAGATCAGAACAGATGCTCTGACCAGGGATCAAACCATAAACTTCTGCTCTTCAGGAAAACACTTTAACCCATTGAGCTATCTGGCCAGGCCTGTACTTTCTCACATATTATCAGGAATATAGCATTAGGTCAAGGTTCTTTCCTAAAACGCTGAACCCATCTCTCCATCAACAGGAAGGTCCTTCTCACCAAATCCCTGCTTGCATTGCAGGTGTTACTCCTTGTTATCACTGAGATGAGTGAAATGGATGGTGTTATTATCTCACGATGCATTTGTATGACAGTGAGCTGGTCACTCTCCATACTGACCATTGACTAGATTCTGGAAGTGAGTTCTCAGGCCAATGGTCCATTTTTTTCCTAGACAGACTATGGTGCTGTTTCTTATCAATCTCTGGGAACTTTGTATGAATTAAAAGTGTCAACTCTGTACTATATACATATGTCTGGTAAAATCTTTCATCACCAGTTTTTTCCTGGCCTTTTGTTTGGCACTATGATTAAGACCAAACAAAAGACTGACCCACCAGTGTGCAAGAGACTGACTTACCAAATGCAAATCTGACTGTGGCACTTTTCTCCTAAGAATCTCTGCATATTTCCTCTGTGACCCCAGAACAACTCCCGGCCCCTTAACCTTGCCAGGGAAATACTGTAGGATCTGACATTCTCCTTTGTCCTTTGTTTCTGCCCTTCTCTCAAGCAGCCCACACTTCTACCGGCAGAATTAGGGTGAAGATGCAGTCGTCTCTCAGGCCTGAACATGGTGGTGCTGTCTCCCCTCTCCCTAGGTGCAGCCTTTCCATGAATTGTGGGCGTGACCTGGAGACAGCTCTGTGTCGTGATTGTGGGCTTGTCTCTTTTGCACGAGGTTAACCCAAGCTAAGACAAAGGACTGGGTGGAGGACATCACGTATGCACTGTGTTCTCGGGCTTGCTGCTGAGCTCTGTGGTTCCCTGCTCTTCCCTGGGGCACACACTGTCGGCTCACTGGTAATAACCAGATATGACCCAATGTTACGTCCACATTGTGAGAATGACATCACTCCCCTATTTGCCAAGCCCGTGTTGAGTCTACGTGCACTGTGCTACACAGAGACTGTGTATGTGACGGGCAGGAGGAAAGTGAGGAGGCCTGGGGAAGGTGGGGGTGGGATGCAGAAGAGGGACCAGCGGGGAAGAAAGAGGTGAAATACTCCCTGGGGTCAGGTTGAGTGGACGCATCTGAGTCATATTCCTGGAAATGCTCATGAAATGGAGATTTCCGACAGTAAACAAGAGGGGAAGACAGGGAATTTAGAGACGCCAATGAAGAGGTTGGATTGAGCAGGGAGACTGAGAAGGATGCAGGGAGGGACCAGGGAGGTCTGAAGACTCTGAGTTCTCCCCACAAACTACCCACTTCAGCCTCTCCCTGTCACCTGGTGGGGAAGAGCCTCCAAGCAGGGCTACACTCACTCTCTGGAGGACAAGCTCTAGAAAACATGGGAATACAGAGTTGTGGAATTTTCAGGAGGCGGCCATGAATTCAATCACCTTGCTTCCTATTGTTACAGCTGTCACTCTTGTTCCCTTATCAGACCTGGTCTTAGTCTGAGTTCCCCCAAGAGCAGACCCTGAGACAGAGATGCAGGCAAGTGATTTATATAAGGCGTGGTCCCAGAAAACATGTGAAAGTAAAGAAATGAAACAGGGAGAACACAATAAAGTGTGTGATAAAACCTGGGTACATGTGGGCCCCTGGGGCTCAGTCTCTCTGGGGACTCTCTGAGAGACTGTGTGGAACTTGAAGCCACCATCTCAGAATTGTCACTGGGGGATGAGAACACAGAAGGACTCATCTACCATCCAGCTCCTCACTGGCCGAGGATCTTCTAGGATGAATATCTACAGGAAAGATAGAAGGACAGAAATAGAGGGAGAAGGGGGAGGAAGAAGGAGGAGGGGAGGACAGAATGAGAGGCAGTGAATGTGAGGCTCAGAAGGCGTTTTTATTTATTTATCTATTCTCCAAAGAAACGAGACACCATGCTGGGAATTGTCAGTATAACTAGAAGACCTCTTCTGCCTGCACACTGGTGTCCACTCTCAGCCCCTGGGCCCCATAGCCCCTCCCTCATAGCCCGTCCTTCATAATCATCAGCAGTAGATTAGTGAGCCCTCATGTTACTTGGAGAAGGAGAAATAGGTTAATCAATTTTACATTCAAATTCAAGAGACCGGTCCATCCTCTAAGGAGAACTGGAAGCAGTTCTCACCGCCCCTCCTCTCTGTCCTCACCACTGAGATGCTGTCAGTGGTCTTCATTTCTGCGTCTCCTGAGGGGCAGGAGCTCAGAGTCCCAGAGAAGGAAAGAGCCACTGACCCGACCGGCATACACCGGAACTTCTTCTATCCTGCAGGGAGAGGGAAGTTTTATGGTCTTCTTTGTAGAACAATGGGGGGGAAATCCCAATTTCCCATGTCACAGACCCTCCTGACAAAAACAACTGGTGGAGAGGCAGAGGGATCAGGGCAGCTAAATCCACAGAAGAGGGTACAGGTGGCAGAGGAAGGAAGTTAGAGAAGAGAGGACAGTGGGTGCCCTGGGTGGCTGCTAAGGTACCTGCTGGCTGAGTTGTGTTGTCATGAGCTTAGAAAGGAGCTTATTGTCACCAGGAAGCTGACTCCTTCTCCAAGGAAAGCAGTGGTGAGCCTACCTTTTGCCCATCTGTTGTTGCAAATTCTCAAGCTAATACAAGTAAATAATTGCCACTAATTGTTTTTAAGAAATACCCCTAAGCCTGACCTGTGGTGGTGCAGTGGATGAAGCGTCGAACTGGAAATGCTGAGGTCGCCAGTTCGAAACCCTGGGCTTGCCTGGTCAAGGCACATATGGGAGTTGATGCTTCCAACTCCTCCCCCCTTCTCTGTCTCTCTCTCTCTGTCTCTCTCTCTCTCCTCTGTCTCTCTCTCTCCCTCTCTCTCTCTCCTCTCTAAAAATGAATAAATAAAATAAAAAAAATTAAAAGAAAAAAAAAAAGAAATACCCCTAAAAGAAGGCTATTCTTACTAAGTGAATTCTGACTCAGGTCAAATAAAGGCCAGTGTTGGAAGTGATGGCTTTTAGGAAGCCACAGACAACACAAAGAATGACAATTTCCCAGAAATGGCTTTTTACTGAGAAGGGTCCTCTAATGCCAGAAAAACACAGAAGGAAATTCTAACGAAGTAAATCCCTTATGCGGAAATCTGAACCAGACATGATGTATCTGGACTTTACAATTTAAGACCCTCTTGTTCTGTATGATTCTCAAGACTCTGGTGCTGCAAGTGAAGCAAGCCCTGTAGCAAATCAGTGATGGGACAGTAACCACATGAGGTAATCTGACCACAAACTCCTAACTGGGCAGATCATAGGGGGAGTCATGATCCCACTATAAGTTTCTAGTAATAAGTTTCTTCACTTTAAATAAACCCTGTCCACCATCTTTGTGCATCGATGTCAACACACCTTTGAAATACCAGAAGTCATCCTTTTTTCAGCCCCTTCAGAGAGTATTCACCCCCAAGGAGCACAGGGTCTGGTTAACTCTCCTTCCTCCCACTTTCACAGACTCCTTACCCTCCCTCCCTCACTCCTAATGCAGGAAAGACTCTATCTGCAAAACTGTCATCCTGCAGAGCATGTGAGATCTTGCTCCAGGGCAATGCCCTCACTTAGGCTCAAATCAACTCTCAAAAAATTCTCTGTAGGTCCCCAAGTGCTTACACAGACAGATGTGAGAAGCCGGACTTCCGTTAAGCCAGACATAAGATTGGCAAAACAAAGTAACAATGCCACAGGTATCACCAGCATTTATTTTGTATTTCAAACAAGTAATTTGTCATGAAACATTTTATTTAGATCAGCCTATAACTTTCACTTAAATGTAGATTTATAAATATATCTTTAAAGACTTTTCAGTTCAAAATAGTAAATATTGATAGTTATACACAACATGAGCAAAAGATCTTTAAAATCCTCAAATTTAAGTATTGAAACTATTTTGGGCCTGACTAGGCCGTGGCACAGTGGATAGAGTGTAGAGCGTTGGACTGGGATGCTGAAGACCCAGATTCGAGACCATGAGGTCGGCAGCTTGAGTGCCGGCTCATCTGGTTTGAGCAAAGCTCATCAGCTTGGACCCAAGGTCGCTGGCTTGAGCAAGGGGTTACTCAGTCTGCTGTAGCCCCCCATCCCTGGTCAAGGCACATATGAGAAAGCAATCAATGAACAACTAAGGTGTCGCAATGAAAAACTGATGATTGATGCTTCTCATCTCTCTCCCTTTCTGTCTATCTGTCCCTATCTATCTCTTTCTCTGACTCTCTCTCTATAAAAAAAAACCCCAAAAAACAAAACAAAAAACCCCAACCATTCTGAGACTAAAGAATAGAAATTGCTGGCTTCCCCACTGAACTTGGACCTTGTAATCAACTTGGTCCAATGGTCACCTGTTCAGCCAGGATTATAAACCTCAGGCCACTTTCAATGACCGAGAATGTTTATTACAGAGATGCCTGAGCCAGCCCGACCCAGAGGTGTCCTCGTCTTTCATCCTCCCAGGCCTGGGGGCTTTACTCTGTGGGCTGGAAATCTGGGGGTGGCTGGGGATGGACCTTCAGGAGCTGGGACCACAGGCCATCATGTTGTGTCTTAACCACACCAACAGATTGGGCCTGTCCCAGATCTCTGGTCCCTCTTCCTCTGTCTCTGACCTCCAAGACTGGTTCCTAGTCCTCTTAGGTCTAGTGCATCCTGTTGTCCTCACCCTAAGTTCGCAGTGACTGATGTCAATTCAAGTCCTGTGTTGACTGTGTCACCCTGACTGTCACTGTCTCTGTCTTTCTTCTTGGTTGGGAGCCATGTAGAAGCTCTAGTTTCCTGAAACTGACCCTGCCCCATGGTGACGAGGAAATGAGTTACTAATGCTATAGTCTGATGAGGGGGATGGAGCTGGGGACTGAAGAGGGCGTCAAGGAGTCTCTGGAGGACGTTCTCCATTGTGACCAGAGGACAGGAGGGCTGTGTCCTCAGGGGACTCTGTGCTCTGCTAGTAGAGATGGCCGGGGCTTCCCTGCTTGTCTCTGAGATCAGGGAATTGGTCCTGGTGGCTGCGCTGGGTTCCTGCCCTGTGAAGGACCAGGCCACCCTCAGGCACTGTGACCCCCTGGGCCCCTGTGAATGCTGGGCAGATGAAGAGGGGGCTGTCATCAGACCCCAGCCTGAAGAAGGGCCTCAGGGGCCGAGAGAAGAGAGAACGGGGACACGTGTAGATGTGTGATCGGTCCCTCATGTTATAGAAGGAGACATCCCCAGATTCGTAGTCCAGGAACACAGCCACCCGGCAAAGGCGTTCCTTCAGGGGAATTATCTTCTCAGGAGAGGACAGGACCCGGTACTGGTTCCTAAACATCTCCAGGGTCCAGAAACCATTCTCCGGAACCAGCAGGGCCTCCCCTTTCCTCGCCACACTGTCTCTGCAGACCCCCACAGCCCACACCATCACGTTTTCCACCTCCACCTCCCAGTAGTGTCTCCCTGAGGAGAAGCTCTCTGCACCCAGGACACAAGGCCGGCAGTCGAATCTCTCTGGGTTGTCAGGCACGCTCTGCCCGCAGGGCCCCGCCTCACACTTCTTCTGTCCTCTGACAGGAAGAGCTCGGGATGGGCGGTGTCCGGGTCCAGGACCACGTCAGCTGCAGAGGGAGGTCAGCTTTAGGCCTGCGTCTCAGAGATGTCCTGAAAAGCAGGGCGACTTCCCCCATGGGGTGGGATGAAGGCCCCTTGATCCCAGATCCCAGACAGCTCACAACTGAGACATCTTGAGGCTGAATGATGGGAGCAGTGTCTCAGGTAGAGAATAACTGGACTCTAAGAAATGTGGAAGTTTAGCAATCGAGCAGAAACTAATGGCTCCCATTTTTCTTCCACATTCTCAGATTTGCCCTCTTTTCTTTTCAAAGCATATGATCTCCGGGAGCCATTTTGGTTGGAAAGTTTCCAACTTGGCTTCAATCACCAAAGAGACCCTGTGCCCTCCCAGATCCCAGTAAAGCAATCAAGGCCAACTTCCCCTACACTGACGCTCGGCACTAACAAGTCCCTTTGTTGGTCCTCTGCGATTTCCACCAGCGTAACCAAGTGACATCTGACTTAAATGACTAACAAGGGAACTCTTCAGAGAGTCAAAAATGAGGTCCGTGTTCCCCAGAATCCAACCCACGACCTGAGAGGTGCGTCTGGCAAAAAGTGGGGAACGATGTCCATCCAGCTTTGCTTTCACACCTGGGTCTGAAGTGACCTCTCTGGTATAGCAAGTGCTCCCGACCCTGACATGGTGAAGACATTCCCCACCCGCTGTCACTATTACTGAGCCAACCTCCATTTCCATTGTTACAATGATCTTCTCCTTCCCCACGCTGATATGCTCAACGGTGACAATTCTGAAGTTCACCTCAAGAGAATGGTCTATGCAGCACGTGACCTAGTCAAGCCTGGGTGTTCTGGTGCCTGTGACCAGGAGGTGA
Source organism: Saccopteryx leptura (assembly GCF_036850995.1). Taxonomy (NCBI): domain Eukaryota; kingdom Metazoa; phylum Chordata; class Mammalia; order Chiroptera; family Emballonuridae; genus Saccopteryx; species Saccopteryx leptura. The sequence continues at coordinate 80,277,291 of NC_089513.1, read as the reverse complement.
TGAATCACACAATGAAAGGTGCCTCTCAGGGGAGGCAAGTAGACACTGTGGCTCCTGTTTGCTCAGTCCCTGCCCCTCACAGGCTGTACACAGCATCAGTGCTCTCCTGGGGCAAGAAGGCATTTCTGGTTTTATGTGTCCACCCCTGAGACTGGCTTGGGTAGGTCGCTGCCTCTCTCACCCATGGCTCCTCACTGTCCGGTTTGTACCTTCTGCCAGGGAGTGAGTAGTTAAGTCAGTATTGTCTCCTTTCACAATAACCCAGATCTAAAGAGAACCAACTATTGAAACATAACCTTCGGGGAGGTTCACTCTGTATGCTTGACCTCTGGTAGTCCTGGATGAGATTATGCTAAAAATGGGAGGGTGGGAAGGAAGTGAAATGTTGATCAAGAGCCACAGGAATGTTCTGCAGAAAGAGCAGGGATCCTGTGTCTGGTGGGATGCTGCTAGTGAACTGACCCCAGCCCCCCACCCCCAGGTCACCGTGTCCCCTTGCTCCACTCAGCTCATGTGTCCTGTGGCTTGTTAGTGGGGAGGAAGCTGGGGAGTGAGGGAAGGTCAGAGGTGCTCACCAGCATGTAAGAGTCCTCTTCTCCATCCTGCAAGGGGACAGGCAAGAGAGTGAGCTTCACGAGATAACAGTGACCAACAGAATACACACGGTGCACGGAGTAGTTCAAGAAATGCTAAACTTACGCAATTCTTCTTGAAGTTGTTCTGAAATAGAAATAGAAAAAATGAGTGTCCTCAATAGAAGAACTAGGAACTTGAGTCTGTATTAAACAAAGCCCTAGTCCTTTGTGTGAAGTCACCATTCCCTCCATCATGTCTAGAGAATAGTCCAGATACCAGAAATGATACAGGACCAGGTGAGTGGATATCATAAGTACTGATTTAAGTTTTTTGTTGTTTTTTTTTTTTTTTTTTTGCTTTTCAACACTGTACTGCTCTCTGTAGCCAGGTGAGTGCATGCAGCATTTGAGGAGGGGTGAAGCCAGTGACCGGCATGGGGACACCAAGCTCTGGCTCTATCTCTTCCATCCTCTGTGTTCCAGACTCCACATGCCGGAGCGGTGTTCTTTAGATGCCAGCAAACTACCCTTTACTCTTACCTTTCATTAAACGTTCTTTCTTCAGTGCGTTACGTGCAATTTCTTTCTCTCTGTTTTCTAAATCTTTTCCTACCAACAACATTTCTTTGTCCTTGTGGAGTTTTCTGATGAGACAGATGCCCCTGACGATGACAAGGAGGAGGGCAGGCAGGGTGACAGCCAGGGCCACCATCCAGGGAGACGTGCTGGGAAAGAAGGATTCTGGAAGCAGGAACAGAAAACTTCCAGTTAGTTTTGTTTTTGTCGTTTGACAGAGCCCAGGACACAGACGAGCATAAGCACCTGGAGTCACCGTGGGAAAGACTGGGTGAATAAGAGCCAACTGCAGCCACCATCCTGGCGCGGCCACCTGCACTACTGCCTGACAACTGCCACGCCCTCCTCCCGGCTTCTGCCACATCCGGTGCTGTCCTTCCTCAGTACGGCTGCTTTGGGGCCATCATGGAATTTTTTTCCCCTGCAATGTTTCCTGTCTCAAGAAGACTAAAGGCCAAAGTCTACCCATGCCCTACACTGCCCCATGTGGTCTGGACACATTCCAGAACTGAATTCATTTCCTTCTACTCTCATACACTCAATCCATTCCATCCACAGAGACCTCGTGGGGTTCCTTGAAACTGCCAGACATGCTTCTGCCTTAGGCCCCTTGCATGTGCTATTTCTGCTGCCTGGCTAGCTCATTCCTCACTTGCCTAATTGCCAGTTTTTGTTGAATCCTTTCCTTACTATCCTGTTTATAATTACAACGCCCCATGCCCCTCCCCCTCCCTACACACTCCCCCGGTTAATTCTCTACAGAACTTAACACTATCTGATAGAACAGATTAAGCAACTGTTTTAATGCTTACTCTTTGCTGCTGTAGAATGTGAACCCCATGAGGGTAAGGATATTCATGCATTTTGTTCTCTGATCATACTTGGTTTCTAGAACAGTGACTTGAACATATGGGATCCTTGCTCATTATTTGTTGAATGAATTTAGGAATGTAGACTTTCTGCAGATGTCTCCTTGGAATATCCCACTGGGGAGGAGGGCGTCAATATAACACAGCGTCAGGGATAGACAGCTATGTGCCCATTCCACCCTGCAGGCTTTATGATTGTTCAAATGTGTAAAACTTGATGCAGGATCAGAACCACAACAAGGGAAATGCTAGCAGATTTATCCTCAGAGAAGACGGTTTCATTCTTACGATTGGAGACTGTCTGCTGTCCCCTTGTGGGAGGGGAGACGCCTCAGCTCGCTGTAGCTTGTGCTCTTCAGGCCCAGGACCCTCCCACGCCCAACCCAGTCCCCACTCCTCCCTCAAGCTCCCATCTGTCTGCTGAGCTTCCTGCCTGCAGGACGGGGTCCTCAGAGGCCAGGGAACTAACCTGGAATGAAGATCACAGAATTCTTCTCCTGGGCGAGCAGGGTGTTGTTGACGGAACAGGCTATGTTCCTCACAGAGCTGTCCCTGATGACCACGGCCATGGTGACCCTGAAGAGTCCGACTGTCTCCTGGGTGTAAGCCTCCTCCAGGGCGGGCATGACCTCACCATAGAGGTCCCTCCACACTGCGTGGGGCTCTGGGAACCACCCTACAGATGAGCACTCCAGCCGGACACCCCCATCCTGGTGGCCCTTCATTCCAATGAGGGGCTTGGAGCCCAGGCCTGGGGACAGATAAAAATGTCTAAAATGTCTAATTCTACAGCATGTTACTGGTGAAGGCCCTTAGAGAAGTCTATATAGTAGCGTGATAATAATCTGTAGGGATTGAACATTCTCCACTACTCAAGGTCCCCGCTGAGTTTAGTGAGCTTCTAAAGACTCGATATCCACTGGTCAGTGGACACTCATCCTTTGGTCTTCCAGCAGGAAGAAGCTGCCCTCTGGGTTACAGAGTATTTTAGGAAAAAGCCACCAAACAAGTGAAACAATGTACCTGCCACCATTAGGTGCACGACAGCCTCATCGTAGGACCTGCCTTGTTGGAAATAACAGCGGTAGCTGCCGTTGTCGTGGGCGGTGACATTGTGAATGACCAGGGCCACCCTCCCCTTGCTAATGTCTTTGCTCACGAAGGTTGTCCGCCCGCGGTACTGCTCCATCTGCTCCTCCGTCCTCTCGCGCCCGCCCTTGTACACCAGCATGGCCGGCGAGAACTGAGACCGGAACCACCGCACCTCCATGTCCACGGCACTTCTCTCAGGTGACAGGTGGCAGCTTAACACGGTGCTTTCTCCCACCAAGGCCCACGTGGGGTCAGCTGGCCCCACGACAGTAAACTGGGCTGTTCAACAAAGGGGCAGAATCAGTTGAGGTACCTACCAGCCTTCCAATATAGAAGGCAGGAAAGGAAGTGGCTATTCCAGGGGAGGAGCGAGGGGCGTCCTGGGCTGAGGATTCTGGGGCCCACAGCTGTGCTGGTTGGAGCACGAGATGGCCACTAAGTGTCTGCTGAGGCTGCCAGAGCTCGGTGAACAGAACAGAGAGGAGCCTCCCCCCCGCCCCCCCCCCCCCCCCCCACCCACACACCCTGTGCAGACAGAGGCTTTCTCCTGCTGACCAGGGCATCGCAGGCCTGGAGCACAGCAGGAGCTGGAGCTGTCCAACCTGGTAGCCACTAGCCAGTCCCAAATAAAACGTCTGTCAGTGTAAGATACTCATAAAGCATATGAATATTTGGACTAAAAAAACTGTTAAATGTGTCAATGGAACAGTTGACATTAATTACAAGTTTGAATGATAACAATGTATGTATTTTGGAGCTGTCTGCCTTTTATTGGGCTGTGTTGGTATAAACTCAGCGAACACGTGCAGAATGAAGGATGGGTGATCACCACCGCGGCGGGAAGTGTGGGCTTCCCTTTCTGTGTCCATAGGAGCCCGTGGCAGCGCCCTACCTGAGACCAGTGCGGACAAGCCCAGGAGCGCGAAGAACTGCCGGGGGTCAGGCGGGGAGACGTGCAGGGAAGCAGCCGGCTCCATAGCACGGAGGACGGTCACCCAGGGGAGGCCGGGACCACAGGCCTGGGGGCGCAGACCTGGAGAAATCACCAGGGAGACTGGCACCACCGTCCTGATCTAGGTAACGACCCTGTAACCCGTGTTGGTGACATCAGAGCCCCCACTTGTATCCTGGGCACCCCCCTTCCGCCTCTTCAGGTCCGGCGTCTCCGCACAGACGCGCTCATGAACATTCCAGGAATAAGTGAGCGTTCCCCAGTCGCCCTGCTCGGGTCGGGTCACTTCTGGAGACAGAGCTCAGTTTCTGCGGTCGTCACCCGACATCCTTCCACAACCTCCTCCTCCTCCAGGCAGCACCTGAGCGACCCCAGGAGGCCAGGCGTGGAGTCCTCCAGGAAACCCCTCTCCACGTGATCCGCCCCCCGCCCCACACGGAGCGCAGCGGCCCCCGCGGCCCCACCTGCCAGATTGCACTTCCGCGTCTTCTCTCCGCTGACGCTCTAAACGATGACTTTCCGGTTGTCCTTCTCTCTGAGCCGCCCGTGGGCACAGCCACAGCCGGAGGACAGAACGTCCCGACAGAGGAGAAGAAAACTACTCCTGTCCTCCCATCACAGGCTGTGTGCGACGGGGACCCGGGACCCGGTGTCCTTGTGACCAGAATCCCAAGATTTCCAGTGACCGTTCGGAGTCCGGGATTGGCTGGCGGCGGTCCCACCAGCCAATGGCATCGCCGAGTCTGCTCCTCACCAGTTGCTAGGTAGAATTCACAGACAGCATTAAAACAGGCACTTCTGCAGCAGCCTTTTGAGAGTATCTGGAATTTTTAGTTTCTCTTTCTATTTTCAGAGGCAATGTACGGTTTTTTTGTTTTTTGTTTTTGCTTGTTCCTCCCTCCCCACAGTCTTACAATTCCCTGCGTGTTATGGGTCGCTGTGTGTGTGTGTGTGTGTGAGTCTGTGTTAGTGGGGCGTTTACGCAGTGGGTGGCAGGCATGAGGTGCACATAAGCACACTCTCCCTAAAGCCTAATAATCGCTTTCAAGTTGCTGGGCTTGTGGGGATGGAGGAGACATGGGGGGCAAGGACCAGCTGGGGTGTAGAGACCAGAGACAGACAGCAGTTACCGCAGCTCTTATGGAGACCTTGTCTCTCAGAAACTACGGAGTCAGAGATGTGTGGTTACTGAGTGAGAGGAGAAAGGTATTTCTTTCCCTCAAGAGGTGGCACTCCAGTGCCCGCAGGATGATGGCAGGGAACAGAGGCTTCCTCTTCTTCCAGTAGATGGTCTCTTTGGATCCAGTACCGCTCCTCCCATAGATCCCAAATGGGATATTGCATGCATTTCTTCTAGAATAATCTTCCCAGAGCACATTTCTTAACTTTTCCAGCATGGGCCTAAATGCTTTCCCTGCAGGCCTCTCATTCCGTTCTGACTCAATTCAACACTGCAGTTGGCACAATAACAGTGTCCCCACCAGCAATTACTCCAGGACTGGGACTCTGTCCCCACGCCATTCCCTTCACCTGAATTATTCCCTCACACCTACTCCTGCAAGAACAGCTCCAGATGTTTCTAGACTGCAGAGCTCTCAGCTTCTCTTGACAGCCAGCAAGGAATGCCAACCTGGGTGCCACCACTGCAGGAAACTCGCTTCTGCCAATAATCAGAATGAGCAAGAAGCAGACTCTTCCCTGGATCCTCCAGAAAAGAATCCAGCCTGCAGATGCCTGGTTTCAGCCCAAGGAGAACCATGTTGGACTTCTGACCCACAAAATGTGAGGTAGTACATTTGTGCCGTATTAGGCCCTGAAATTTGTGGTTATTTAGCATAGAAGCAATAGAAAGCCAATATAATAAGATTTTGTGAAAATGTTGCAAGGTAAACTGTGAAACTGTGGTGAGTAAACTCCAGGGAGTATAAAATCTAGAAGCAGCTCAGTTGAAATGTGAAGATTATTAGCATAATTTATTTAACAAATGTAGCTTGACAACCACACACAGGGCAGAGGGCACGCAGACGTGAGCACTCATAGCGATGATGAGGAAGAGTGGCTTCTCCCCAGGACCCACCGGGTAAAAGGAACCTCCAGTAACATCAGTGAATGACCAGCAGTGGGACGTCCCTTCCCTGCAGATGGATCTAGAATGTGATGGACAGTTCATTGAAGCTCATCTAGCTTCCTTCTTCCAAATTCATATTTCACAGATGACCATTAGGTATGAAGTAGGGCGGTTGGTTCTGCTCTGTGATCACAGGTCACATTGTTGGTTAAGATGTTGGCCTCTGGTCTCTTCTCAGCCGTGTGTGATGTGGTCACTGTGAATTCATTCTCTGCAAGAAGTTGTCCTGCAGAGCCAGTCAGTGACCATGGCACTGGGAGTTGACCTTGAAGAATCCCAGTTGGGTATGACTTTCATAGTCACCTTCAGTGACCTTTACCCTTGGTGCCCTGGGAAGGGAATCTCAGGGCTGCATGCGACCCTGACCAAGAGGAACAGCAGGTGGCAGAGGAACAGACCAGAGGTAGAGAGAAGGGACAGAGGCTGACCCTCTCTCAGCAGCACGACTTTCTGTATGAATTATGTACGTCATTTTACTTGGCCCTGCCTTAGTTTCAAAATGAAGCTACCTCACACAGTTGTTGGGAGGATAAGTGAGTCAAATTCCCCTCAAGCATTTAGCACAGCACCCAGTACATTTTAAGTGACCTACAACTGTTAGCTGTGGTTGTTGGACACCAGCTGAGTCACCCTTAGAAAGTTAACTCCCATTCTACACACTCGTCTCCTTATCTGTCATGTGGAAAACTGAATCAATATTAGTGAAGTGGCCTGACCAGGTGGTGGTGCAGTGGATCGAGAGTCGGACTAAGATGTGGAGGACCCAGGTTAGAGACCCCAAGGTCTCTTGCTTGAGCGCGGGCTCAACTGGTTTGAGCAAAGCTCACCAGCTTGGACCCAAGGTCGCTGGCTTGAGCAAGGGGTTACTTGGTCTGCTGTTGGCCCACGGTCAAGGTATATATGAGAAAGCAATCAATGAACAACTAAGTGCCACAACGAAAAACTGATGATTGATGCTTCTCATCTCTCTGCGTTTGTCTGTCTGTCCCTATCTATCCTTCTCTCTGACTCGCTCCGTCTCTGTAAAAACAGAAACAAAAACAAAAAAATATTAGTGAAGTGTTTCACTCAGGGTGTTTTTAGCTAGTGTTCTCTGGTTGTGACACATTGTTGTTAAGGGTCCCTCAGCTCCAGGTTAGGCTTGGAGAAGCAAAGGTGTTCCTTCAACCTGAGGGTCCTCATTCCCATCATCTGAGTCCCGGACCACTGAGGTCTCCAAGGAAGGGTCAGGCACTGAGTTTGGCATGAGGGAACTTTCCACTCTTTTTTGGGCTGGGTAAATGGTCAAGGCAGTGGGTTCCAATGACCAAATCTGAAAAATAGGAAACAGTGGCCTGGAGAAGGAGGTGTGTGGGAAGGTGTAGATGTGCGACCCATCACTGGCGTTGTAGAAGGAGACCTCCCCCAACTCATAGTCCAGGAAAACCCCCACGCGTTCAGGAGGGTCAATTGTTAGTTTGGTACTGGGGTCCGTGAGAGCCCAGTACTTATTCCCCTTATACAGCCCTATTGTCCAGAATCCAACTTCAGGTGTCATTTCAATGGAATGTTTTCTCTCCACGTTCTCCCTACATACTCCAATATGCCACTGTTCCCTGTCCCCCACCTCCACCTCCCAGAAATGTCTCCCCGAAGTGAGCTCTCACAGCCCAGCACACGATAATGCTTTTGAAATCTCTTGTTGTTGTCTGGCAGGCTCTGCCATGTTCCTGTCCACTGCACGCTCCTCTGGTCCTCAGAAACAATGAGGTTGGGGTACGCAGTGTCTGGATCCAGAAACACATCAGCTGCAGAGGGTTCAGATAGTGAGGAGTCAGCCATGGTTCCTGGAACTCAGAGTCTCCGCCTACAAGGACTGGGGTTGTCTGAGGAGGCCTGAGACCAGAGCCTGAGGTCCCCAGCCTGTCTTGGATGTGACCCTCAGCCAGGCCAAGAGAACCCACAGGGAAGGGAGAGGGTTCAATATGGATGGGGAGGGTGAGGAAGGTTGGGGTCTATCTAACCCACCATAGTGAGCTGTCACCTTCCACCTTTTCCCTGTTTCCCTCCCCAACACGACCGTGCACACCTGTGCTGCACAGTCACATGGACTCAATTTCAGCCCTTGCCCTGTCCCTCCCCCATCCTGAGCTGGATTCATTTTCAGCACTGTCTCTCCTTCTCCCAAGATACAACCTACATCTTGAGTCTCAATTTCATATCTGTAAAATGGGTGTAAAAATACTAATCTCAGGTTGGACTACAACAAGCTGTATGGCATATTTAGCCCAAGGCCGGCTGTCCAGGCAGGAAGTGCCTGGTGTGATAACATGGACCACGTCTCTTCTGTGCTTGGGGCCATGCTGGGGGCTCTGAGAGCTCTCCTGTCCTCTCCCCACCTGTGCACATACTCTCTGGACCCAGGAATCAGTCCTCTGTGGACAACATCACTGGGCTCCCTTGTCTCTGGTGACCTGCTGGGTTTGGCCAAGGGGAGGTACCAGCTGAAACAGGAAGGAGAAAGGAAAGAGGCCCAGCACTGACTCCCCACTTCCTCCACTGGAGATGCTCTGACAGAGCCTGACTCCTCTCAGGCAGCCTCTCCCTGAGCTCCAGCTTCCTCTGGGCTCCAGTGACTGCTCCCTGTCCCTCCCCCTTCAGCCTAGGGGTAGTGACAGCTCCCACTGTGGGAGCCCTGGGGCACCAGTCATCCTTGCTGGTTTCCTTTAATGCCACCCCTTCCCCTGCAAGTCATCCCTTCTCTAAACCCTTTTTATTTTCTTTTGTTTTTCTTCCTTTCTTTTTTTTTTAGAGAGAGAGGAAAGAAAAGAGAGAGACATAAACATCAATCAGTTTCTTCTTTGGCCAGTGGTGGCAAAATGGGTAGAGCATCAGCCTGGGCCACTGATGTCCCAGATTTTAAACCCGAAAATCACTGGCTTGAGCGTGGGATGTTGGACTTGATCCCGTCGTTGCAGGCTTGAGCCCAAGGTTGCTGGTTTAGCAAGGACTCACTAGTTCAGCTCAAGCCACCAACCACCCCCTATACTCTGTCAAGGCACATAGAAGCAATCAATGAACAACTAAAGTGCTGCAACTTCAAGTTTATGTTTCTCATCTCTTTTCTTTCCTTTCTCTCTCTCTCAAAACAAACAAACAAACAAACAAAACAAACAAAAAACCCCACTAGAAACAGAAGCTGTTACTGTATGTGTCCTGACCAGGGGTGGGGTGGTGGGGATTGAACTCATAACCTTTACATATCAGGATGATGCTCAACAGAACTATCCAGCCAGAGCTTAACCCCTCTTTATCACTGCAGAGGTGACAGTGACAAAACCAACTGCACCTCCGTGTCACAGAGTTCTTTCATCTTTACGTGCTGTTGACCTCTGACCAATCTCACTGTCCTCAGCAAGCACACCAAAGCCTGCTAGGTGATGAATGGCTGTGTTCCTTAAAATACAGCTATGGACATTTTTGTTAGTAGCAGCTTGAATGTCAGAAAGACTGAGGTCAGTAGCAAACTGGTGACAGAATCGATTATAAAAAATCATACATCACAAGACCAAGACTTATGGCCTGGTGCCAACATATTCTTTGTCCTTTTCTCCGGTCAATCATTAGTACCCGAGTTATACTATAAAAGAAGTATGGCAACACGTCTGTAGCAGTGAATAATCTGTGCAGATTGCCGGTTTCTGTGTGATCTGACCCTACCCCTTATGAGTCAATTACCCTATAAAACAGTCTGTTACATTCTAAGGAGTTATCTTCTCCTTACCATGGTCGTTACTGTGAGACAAACACCCACTTAGACAGGCTTTCTCTTTCCTGTTGGTGTTTTCAACAATATGCATTGATTATGTCATTTAATCTTCACCTCAATCCTCACATAGTAGGAATTTCTACCATCATCTAAAGTGAATACACTGAAGCTCAGAAACATTGTGTAACCTGAGGACACACAGGGACAGGAGGGGCAGACACTGGGTCAGGCCCCATCCTGACTCTCCTGCAGCCCCTTCCCCCAGCTGCACCTCTCCTGCCTCTTCCTTCCCACAAGGACCTGTGGAGCCCAGGACAGAACTTGTCCCTGGTTTTCTGTGTCCTCAGCAGAAGATGGACACAGCTTTGAGACCAGGACCTCAAGTCACCCTCTTAGACTCCCCTAGTCAGGATTTAGAGAAGAAAAGGGAGCAGGATCCACTCATTGTTATTCTAGGGAACATAAAGTGACTCACTCACCAGGTTGGAAGAGGGCCGTCTTCCACTCTGAAAGGAAGGAGACACAGACAAGGAAAGGTCATCATTTCTGTTCTTCCCCCACCATCCCCCTCACTAAGCCTCTTCCCCCTCCTCTCCTCAGTTTCATTCAACATCCGGTTTCCTGCATCTACCGCTCTGTGGATCAGGCATGAAACCTCTCTGCATGTTGGGCTTCTCGTCATCACACTGAAGCTGCAGGCAACATGGCCATGCTGAGCCCAGGTGTGTGGGCATCTGTGTCAGCAGGGTGAGGGACACTGTATGTGGAAGGTCCTCTCTGAGTGTCCAGAAGACAGGGTGGTGCACCACAGAACATGGGCCTCTGAGCCGGATCTGATCATTCCTCACCAGCAGAGAGAGGGTTTAAATGCTTTGTACACAGAGAGCATCAGTCACTCACCAGCGTAGGCCTGAGACTTCTCACCTACAAAGGAAGACAGCAGAGTCACCTGAACTGTCATTTCAGAGTCATTTCCTTTCTCTTCCTCTTGCACCCATCTGATTTCTTTTTTGACCACCCCCCCTTCCTGCCTGTCCCTCTGCCTGTTCAGTTCTCTGCTCCCCCCTCTTTAAATCAACTGCATCTAGTGACCCTGCAGGCACCCTGCACGAGCTGTCCCAGCTGTCACTGCAGAGCTGTGTGTACCTGTCTGCACAGCAGTCACCCTTGTCTGCAGTGTTGCTTTCTGAAGTTTGCTACCTTCTTTTCACAGTGGTCGAGAAATATTATGTGGAAAATACCAGAAATACACAATTCATACCTTTTAAATTGTACATTTCTCTGAGTAGTTTGATGAAACATCATGCCATGCCACTGCCACCATCCCAGGGAGAATCATGCCTGTGTCCAGCTTGTCCCCACTGTGTACCTCACCCCTTCACCTTAGTCACTTAGGAGCTGCTGGGTGATCAGATCTACTGGGGCGGTATCACAGTACTCGTGTTCAACTCACCCTTATTTTACTTAATAATTGCCTGAAAAGGCAAGAGTAGTGATGTTGGCAATACATGTATGCCAGTGAGAAGTCTCCTTTTCAGAGAAAGGGACATAAACCTGTGTGTACAGGGTGTGGTACTACCCACGGTTTCAGGCATCCTATGGGGTCCCAGTACGTTGAGGGGTGCCTACTTTACTCTTGTACCTGGGCGTGGGCTCGCTGTGTGCATATGTGTGTGTGTATGTGTGTGCTAGAATCCATCTATGCAACTTAATGAGAAAATCTCAGATACTATATTTTCCAGCAGGTATATCTGTGACAACTGACACGGTAGACATTCGTATTTTTAAGAGACACTTCTCTGTCCTCTGGTTTCTTCTCAGCAGACTACAGACTGTGTAAAGCCACCAGGGAGGGGAGGACCTCACACACTGAGTCCACCTCCCCTGGCCCCTGTCCTTTCCTGTGTCCCCTGGATGTCCCGGTGCGAGCGGCCCCTGGTGGAGACTGAAGCCCCTTCTCCATTGAGAAAACCCCTGCCCGGCTCCCCCATCAGCGTCCTTATCTCCCCCACCCCGGGCGGTTAGGGGTGAGGGAAGGGCGGGATCATATCGGAGCAGAGTCTGTGACGAGGGTCCGGGCCACTCACGTGCCAGGTACTGGATCCTCATTCGTCCTGCGGGGAACAAGTGAGGAGTCGGTGACGCGTGAGGCAGGGACCCCGGGACGCGCGGGTGGGACCAGTACTTACTGAGTTCGCGCTGCAGCTTCTCTGGAAATAAGCAGAAAAAAGTCTCAACACGGGGATGGAGGGGGGACGCGCGCGGTGGGGGCGCGAGCTGGGGCGGGGCGGTCGCGCTCCTGCAGCCGGGACTCACCTTTGGCGCTTCGCTCCCGCTGCTTCTCCGTGGACGGTGTCTTGTTTTTCTTCTGCTGTCGCCATAGGAAAAACCCTGCCGCCACCAGGAGCCCCAGCAGAGCCGGCAGGGTCACCGCGACGGCCACAACCCAGGGCCACGCGTTCCAGAAGAAGGGACCTGCGCAGGGACAGTCTCAGCCTCTGACCAGGTGGGTCGCGGGGTGTCTCGGGACAGATTTTTCTTTTTACAGAGGGCCCAGAACTCTTACTGTCATGTAACACTATTGTCTTGACATGCCTGCCTCTCACATGGGAATAGTTCAGATATCAAACAATATATACAAAGTCATTGAAGTCTGCTCTCCACTCCCTGGTTCAGTGCCCTATTTATTAGTTCTCATTAGTCAGTTTTATATGTGATTAAAATGTTAGAGCTGGAGGGCCTGGGTTCCCATTCTGGGTCTTCTGCCCGACTAGCATGTGACTTGGAACTAATGACTTCACCATAATATTTCTCTTGTACTAACAGGTAAAAGGATTCAATTAATGCTTATGAAGTGCCTGACTCATAGAGTGCCATACAAGTGTTCATTACATTTTAAAAATATACACATATCCTCATTTGTTCTTGCTTACAGCAAACACAGCACTCTGTCCCAGCTGGTCTGACTCTTGCTCTCTCTGTTCAGTGTCTTGGGGACCGTCATGTCAGCAGAGAGAGCAAGTCTGTGTTTCCTCTCACAGTGCAACCCTCCACTATATACAAGTCTCTCTGGAGGGCATAGAAGAGTCTCTATCTTTGTGCTATTTTAATTAATGGTATAAAAATAGCATTTCAAATGGATCGTTTTATCAACTGCAAGCTGATCTGTCAGATAAATTTGCAGAACTGGGCTTTTCAATCAATAAAAAAGTAGTTTGGATAAATATTGCTCTATTGTCCAAATGAGAAGATAGGCCAATGTATACCAGAAATATACCACATTATAGCAACAATCATCTAAGAGTGACTGTCTCCCCACAAGCCTGTTATCAGAATGTTTTTCCAATGATCTCATTTTTTGTTTTATTGACAACATCACAGGTGAAAAACATTTCTTTATTCAGTAAGAGTGGACATTTTTTCATTGGGTGATTTCTTTTTTCTGAGCTGATAATTCATGCTCTTATTTTATTATTTATTTATTCATTTTAGAGAGGAGAGAGAGTGAGAAAGGGAGGGGGAGAGAGAGAGAGACAGAGAGAGAGAGACAGAGGGATGGAGCAGGAAGCATCCACTCTCATATATGACTTGACCAGACAAGTGCAGGGTTTCCAACCAACGACCTCAGCGTTTCAGGTCAACACTTTATCCACTGTGCCACCACAGGTCAGGCCAGTTCATGCTCTTTTATCATTTTTCAACTGGGTTGTTTTGAAAAGGTTATCCCTTTCCATAAGATATGGGTTATACATATTCCCCCCTCCTCCATTTTGTTATATCTTTGTTGATCTTACCATTTGCCCACAATTCCCATTGCCTGTCACAGTCTGTAACACACAGGAAATGCTCAGAAGACGTCTGTGACATAAACAACTTTATGGGGGAAAGAAGCACCCAGGTCCCTGCTCTGTGCCTTACGTCCACTGCAAAGACTCAAGTCAGCAGCAGAGAGTCAGTGCCTGCCCCCAGGGGCCACAGCTAAGCACAGGTAGCGGCAGGGCACTCACCTGCAATGGAAACCCTGGCTGTCCTTTCCTGGCTGAGCAGGGGGTTTCTGAAGATACAGGAGATCCCCCTCCCAGAGTCGCCTTCCACGGTCACAGATGCTGAGGCTGCATACAGACCCCGGCTGTCTGCAGTCACAGGTGCTGCCACAAAGGACAAGTTCTGTCCCCTGTCATCTCTCCACTCGATGTGGGGCTGCGGATACCAGCCTGCAGACGTGCACTCCAGACGGATCCCTCCACCCTCATAACCCTTCATTTCAATGAGGAGATCAGAGCCCAGCGCTGTGGAAGGAAAAGTGAGTCTGAATTATGGGGAGCCCTCTGTGCTGGTGAGGGTCTCCTCAGGAATGGAGCGCACACTCACACTAGAGAACTCCAGCAGGGTTCCACTGAGGAGCTCTTTATAGACGTGTGCTGTGCAGGACAGACAGTTCCATGATGTGACCACCGCCTGAATGTTGTTTGACCCTCATGCTAGATTCGGTTAAATGTGGGCCGGAACAGAGCTGGTTCCTCTAAATCCCTTTAGAGTCTGCAGGACCCCTGTCCCATGTCCAGACACGCTGATTTCTGGGAAAGGTTCTCACCTCACCCTGGACAAACATGTAAGTCCTTCCCCCTTATCTTGGCTGAGTCCTTCCTCAGAACCCTTATTTATCCTTCCTTGTCCTATGTAAGTCATTGTCCTTACCATGTGATGGAAAGATATGCCCATTATCATGGCACCATTTAAGTAATGTGTTGTATGTAAGTCCCTGGGATAAACTCTTGATGTTATTAATGGTATCATTATCAGCCTGATTCTCAGGTATCTTAACCCAGGAAACATTAAGTAATGTGGTTGTGCAGAGGTGAAAATAACTACATGGCAGAGAGATGACCGAAGTCCAGGAATAATGGAGTTGTTTCCAGTGGTCCCTAAACACCTAAACTGAAAGGGAAGAGGAAAGAAACCTTTACAGACCTGAAATAATACAGTCTCTTAAAGAGGGCTTTCTCAAGGGGATTTGTGGTTCCAGGAAAGAACTATACTTAGTTGATGCTATTCTGCAGGGACAGAGCCAGGACTAAACCATACCCTCAATTCCATTCTCTGCTGGGTTCCCCATTGATTAACCCAGGCAGACGCCACAGGACAAGGATGTGTGCTGAGAAAGAGAAATGCATCCCTGACGTCTGCACATGAGCAACTGCATGGAACAGCAGCATCAGACAAGGCGCTCTGTTACTGTGATGGGTCAGGACAAAATCAAGACCACTTGACAATCGGGTTTGAGCACAGAGATAACATGACCAGTGTCCTGACTACAATGACTAATCTTATCCATCCTATCATGGCTGTGAGTGACCAGTTACACTCCTGCACCATCCTGACAGCATCTGATCTAGAACAAATCTCTACTTCTATAAACCCTCCCCAAATCCCCTCAGAGCCCAAAAGTTATACCAAGTCTTTCCTGACACCCTTTTACTGAGACACTGCATGCATTGCACATGTGTGCATTTACCTCCCTGCAACAAGTACTGAACACAACTTGTTCAACTACAGGTGTGTTCTTGGGGTAATTGGTAGGACGACATTGGCAACACAGATGCTGTCCCTGCAGGTCAGCCTCCTGGACCCACAGCAGCGCACACATGGAGAACCACGGCCACTGTCTGGAGCTCAGCTGAACCCACACAGGTGTGTGACACCTGCTGAGGGAAGTTTCTCATTGATTTTATCCATGATTTCAATGTCCTTGCTTAGACCCTGGTGGCTGGGATGAGAGATTTTTTTACTTGACAGAGGAGGAACTGTCCCTGGAGGGAAACCTGTGTCTGTCAAGGGTCTCAGAGAAGCAGAGTTGTAAAGGGGTGAGGCAGGTGCTAATGAGTAGTCAGAGGTGCTCTGAGGTGGGTGTGGAGACTGCGCTCCCAGATCTCCGTGGGAGAATGGCTCAGAACAGACCTGAGGCTCACCTGCAACCTTCAGCTCCACCATCGCATTTTCATAGAAATCTCCTTCTTGAAAAATACACTGGTATTCTCCATTGTCAGAGACTGTGACGTTGTGAATCCGGAGAGCAGCCTTCCCCTCAGTGATGTCCTCTCTTAAAATCGAAGTTCTCCCTCGATTCTCTGCTGCCTGTGTCTCTTCCTTCCCATGTGCATACGAGTGTACTACCTGCCAGGGGCTGGGTCGCACCCACATCAGCTCCATGGTCTCAGCGTTCATCTTTGGGGACAGGTGACAGGACAGCTCAGCATCTTCACCCACCACGGCCAGGATGGGGTCTGGGGGTCCAACCACAGCAATCTGAGCTGGTCAACAGAAGGGGGGTGCTCCATTAGTGAGAGCTGGGCCAGAAGGTACGGGGGCTCCAGGCAGGGAGAGCAAGGTAAGAAACTCCTAGAGAGCCTCTCAGTTCTAACAGAAGGTCAGTCGGGATGGGCCTTCCAGGGATGGAGTCCAAGGTTCATACTGGCACTACAGGTAACTGCTTTAGATACATAAACGCAGAATTGTTCCCTACCTGAGCAGAGGGTGAGCAGCTGGACCAAGATGAGGAAGAGAGAGAGGTGAAGCAGATGGAAGACCAGGGACATCACCCTTTTTACCTGCTGTGCAGAGAGAGAGAGACACCAGAATGAGCTTGAGTAGAAATAGTGACCTGGAAGAAGATGGAGAAATCTTCATGGAGACCTTTCCCTCCCAGGACGAATTTTGGGTTCAACCATGACCACTGGTGACACAAGAGCCTCCTCTACAAATGTCTATGTTGGAGCCTCTTAACATTTGATTCCAACATGGAATTCATTCCAAAAATATATAACGTTAAATGTATGTACCTGAACCAACAGGCTACTGTTGACTTCCACGTACCTACAATTCCCTGGGACAGCCAGCTCCCGCCTCCCCCATCACACTCTGAGGAGCACAGGACCCTCCTCCCTGAGTCCCGGATTCACTGGAGTCCCCACAGTCTATGCTCAGCACACCAGCCAGAGGTTCTGACTCACTTCCCCTCCCTCCTCCACTCACCCCTTCCGGGGCTCCCCTACACTCAGAGCAGGAGCTGAAGTCCTTTGTACCCTTTATTTTTATAATCATCTGAATATTCTGTTTTATTGTTCCCAAGTGGGACCCTGGCCAGATAGCTTGCTTAATTAGAGTTAGCTCTGAAACACAGAGGTTGCTGGTTTGATCCCCAGGTTCAATGCCAGGTCAGGGCACACACAGGAACAGATCAATGTATCTCTCTCTCTCTCTCTCTCTCTCTCTCTCTCTCTCTCTCTCCCTTCCTCTCTCTTTAGAATTGATTCAGTGAGAAGAGGGGAGGCAGAGACAGACTCCCACCTGTGCCCCGACCTGGGATCCACCCGGGAATCTCACTAGGGGGCGATGTTCTGCCCATCTGGGGCTCTGCTTCCTTGCAACATGAGCAATTAGTCCTGAGGCCGAGGCCATGGAGCCATCCTCAGCTTCCAGGTCAAGTCGCTCTGGTTGAATCATGGCTGCAGGAGGGGACGAGGATGAGAGAGAGAGAGAGAGAGAGAAGAGAGAGAGAGAGAGAGAGAAGGGTGAGGTGAAGGGTGGATGTTGGGCAGATAAAATGTATTATGCTCACTTTGTTAAAGTGGTGCTGCCCACGTGGAGGCCATTGCCAGGTGATATTAATGTGTGTTGGGGTGGGCTAAAGGCAGGCAGAATCCTGTAACCTGGGGCTTGGTTTTGGGATTAAGCCTTTCCCACCCGTTTTGATGTGGGGTGGTACAATCCAATCATGCCTCAGAGAAGTGACTTTGTATTAGAGACTTCCCTATTTGTATATTGGATTAAGGGTTTGGATTTCTACACTATAAAATGGGGACGGAGCGGGAGCTTGCTCTCTTGGCTCCTGAGATTATCATTAGAGGAGAGAGCAGAGAGAAGAGAGCAGAAAGAAGCCATGTGGCCAGGAGAAGCAGCCAAGATGGCGGAGTGCTGAGTGAGATGCCAGTTTGTGCAGAGTTTGTGTCTGGGATAAGGAAGGAGATGAGGAACTGAGGAGAATAAGGCTGGTGAGCTAGAAACCTTTGATTCTAGGAAACTCGGATAAGTCAGTAGCTTTGTGAGCACTGAATGTGAGTGGGTTTTGGAGCCCAGTGTGTGTTTTTACTTGCCCACCGGGTGGCAAGCTAGGATTAAAGACTATGGCCCACCAGTTTTTGGCTCCGTTGTTTCTTTACCGACTGTCCGAATCCAATGTGAACCTGCCTGAGCCGGGCGGCTGCTGTGATAGTGGCCCTTGCCATGCCTCCTAGTTCTACAGTGGAGAAGCAGATGGGAGCTTTTCCTTTGTGTCCTGACCGGAAATCGAATCTTGGGGACATCTGCACTCCAGGTTGATGCTCTACCACTGAGCAAAACCGGCCAGAGCTGTTAATAAAAATATTTTAAAGGAATAAATATTATTTTAAAAAGGTTTTCAAGTGTGAAACAAATTTCTAATTATTTGGGGATGATATTTATTATTTTTATTCTGATTCTATAATTCTATTCTACAATTTTAAAATTAAAAAACCACAAAAGCATAAAATATAAATGAAACACATAAAAGAATAAAATGTAAGTAATGTATAATGGTAATCATATACTTTGCTTCATATAAATGTGAATATTTGTGGACATATTTTGACCATTTAACACCAGAAAACCAAATAATCTAATTTAAAAAATAAGAAGAGGCCCTCAAAAGACATTTCTCCAAAGAGAAGGTATGAATGGCAACAGACACTAGATTGGAAGCCCCTCTGGTTAGACAGTGTGTTACTTTTTATTTTTTAATTTTTGTATATGTAGGTTAGTTCACATTTTTCTATATTACAAATGATTCTGTAATGAACATTTTCACATGTAAGTCTTTAATACACAACCCTTTGAACCCACACCACCATGGTTTTAACATTATTTCTGTAAATGTTGATCTGCTAACTAAAAAGACTACAGATAAACAACCTGTTTCCTTAAGAATTCTAGGGCCTTCCTTCAGAAGAAGCAGAAGCTGACTTAGACCTTCAGACTTTGCAGTTCTGGGAGAATGGCTGACTTCAACCCTTTTATCTGAACGGACTGTGTTGTCTTGCACTTAGACCCCTCCATGGAGAACACTCAACCCCCCTCCTTTAAATTCCTTTTTTGTTGTTGTTT